>NC_068985.1:79356333-79369773 GCF_001194135.2 Octopus bimaculoides
AGATAGATAGATAGATAGATAGATAGATAGATAAATAGATAGATATACGACGGGTTCTTGCACAGTTTCTGAGCAACCAAATTCACTCACAAGGCAGTGGTCGGCTCTAGTGCTATAATAGAATACACTTGCTCAAGGTGCTACGCAGTGAGACTGAACATGAAGCCATGTGGCTAAACAACATAGCTATGGTGTCACGTATAAAATATGCATTTTCTCAGTATAGGCTCTTTGCTACAGGTTCTCAATGGACGAAGGACTTGTTTGCTGTATTTACAGCAGGAAGGATGCCAACAAGAAAGATAAGGTTGTTTCTAACCCTGCGCAAGAAACGTGGTTCGTAAAACACAGTTTGTTTTCATCTTTCGTTTTGTTTTTCTTACCGCTGTTTCTATCCCACGTCGATCGAAGGATAATGCGCGCGCGCACATGCACACACACACACACACACACACAAACACGCGCGCATACATACATAGACACCAACAAGTACCCTCGCACAAACACAGACAATACATATATCCGATTGATTATGCAAGATTCCACTGAATCATAAAGACTTACGAATCAACATTCCGCCAGTGCTATACCATTTCCTAAAACGATTTAAGGAATTCTTACACGCTCATTTAACATTCGAGATGTAACAACCAGTAAGATGTTCATGCTGGGCATTAGTGACCTTCATACCGGGGATATAAGAGACATGGAAAGGTCGTGACTCGTAACTCTGATTCCCTGTCTAACTTATAAAAGGATAAAATCCAATCAAGAGCTCAAATACGAATTGCTTCCTTTCTTTTCTCATTACACCACAACTAGGACAGCTTTTCTTTTCTCTTTACCAGAGAGGTATACAACTTCTTCTAGTTACGCTCGCAACATTCGTATTTCCACTTTTTGTATCACCATTGAACTCTGATCTTGTCTCACACATAAAAAGGGTAGAAAGCCCCTTTGGTCATGAATGATCATGGAATTGCCCTAGAAAGTTCCTCTCCCAAGCACAAGTCCGGGCAAGGAAGACCAGCAGTCGCCCCATACATAGCAGCCACCCTTCTCCACACCACTGATGTTATCCAAGGGAAAGGTAAAGGCCGATACAGCTTGGCACCAGTGATGTCGCAGCTCATTTCTACAGCTGATTGAACTGGAGCAACGTGAAATAAAGTGCTTTGCTGAAAAATACAACACGTAGCCCCGTCCGAGAATGGAACTTACTACTTTATGATTGTGAATCCGATGCTCTAGCCACTGAGCCATGTGCCTTCACTATGTGTTGCGCATATCCATTTAGGAAACAGCAACAATCGTATCGATTTCGCCTAAATTGGAAGCCTTGAAAATGTTATGTGCAGTGTCACTTCCAAAGAATAACTTTTAATATATATATATATATATAATAATAATAATAATAATAATCGAGCCATCATGCCCGTTTGATTCCAGGATCGAAATGAGTACCAGCTTTTCGCAGGATCGAAAAGAATGAGAACGAAAAAAGAAACAAAAAAGAAAAATACAATCACTTAAAATTTAAAATCCGAAGAATTTGGAGCATGAGAACAGTAAAGGTCGTGCTTATAATAATTGGTGAGCTGGAAACGGTAAGCAAAGATATAGACAAATGGCTGAAGGAGATTGGAATAGAATGCCCGGTAGAGCTTCTACAGAAAGTTTGTCTCTTAGGGACAGCAAGGATTATCAGGTGGGTTCTAAGCACTTGTGAATACCTAAGGTTACAGGTAGTAAGCTGCTACCCACATAAATCCTACCAGCAATTAGACCGAACCTGAACCAAACCAAAATAATAATAATAATAATAATAATAATAATAATAATAAATTTCAAATTTTGTAGAGGAGGTAATTCGCTGATATCGGCTCCAATGTTCAACTGATAATTATTTTATTGACCACGAAATGATTTTGAATTACTTCCTCTTCGCGTCTTCACTGGGCTATAACTCTAGGATAGTACTGTGGTCATCAGGGATTATCTGGATCTGGTTGACTGTACACTCCCACTCGACAACTTGTTGATGCCATCACCTCCACACTCACCACACTCCCGTGCTGATACATAAAGGTGACGGCAATTCACGTTCATTATGTGCACCAATATAATTGAAGGTTTTCTTTGTATTATTCTTGGGACCCAAGCATTTCGAAAGCAGCATGTCAGTAAGGGAGTACCGTATCAGCTTGATATGTCTTTTCACATGAGGTTTCGACTTTAACGACCAGAAACACGCTACGTCATGTTTTGCTCCGGTTCAGAGATTACACAGCTTTTCATAAATCCATAAATCCATACATTCGCCAAGGCTTCCTGAAATTTTTCTGTTTAAGACATATGGAAAACTTCCCAGGTAAGTAAAATACAGATCTATATCACGCTCCAGCTTACTCTTTCTTAGGTAAAATTCTCAGGCGAAACATTTTTTCTTGTTATAAAATGATCTCGGCTGCACCTACTAAATTTTCTTTGAGCTAGATCCATAGAATCAAAGGCATTGGGAAAAAATAAAATATTTTTGTTGTTGGAAGTGGTGTTGCTATTGATGTTTAGTTGATTCTATGTTTCATATTTTTCTAAGTGTTTCATTGTACAACTGTTTATATTTGAAACTCACTTTGTTTCATTTCCAGTTTTTTTTTTTTTTTTTTTTTTTTTTTGAAATCTGTTTTCTGATTCGAAATTATTTGAAAAGAGAAGTATGTGTGTACGTTATTGAAGTTATTGTTACTACAACTGTAGTGAGTATATCTCTTTTGAAAATTTTGAGGCAATTTTTGAACCATAAATCACAATACAAATGGATGCTGCGCAAGATGTGCACATAGTAAGATGTGCAGGTAATATCCAATCAAAGAGGAAGAAGAAGAAGAAGAAGAAGAAGAAGAAGAAGAAGAAGAAGAAGAAGAAGAAGAATAAGAAGAAGAAGAAGAAGACGGCAATGGTACGACAGTAGTAGACTGTTGGTAGAGTCTTCTTAAGTGGTCAAGTAACCTAAAACTGACCTATGTTTTGCTCCCGGCACCCTGAGCAAGTTAACATATATATATTAGTGTGTGTGTGTGTATGTGTGTGTGTGTGTGCGAGTATTTGTATGTACATATATATATTTATAAATATTATACGCCCACACGCGCGCACACACATACATACATACACACAGTTCAGAAAAGTAAGGGGCAACGGCCATGATGTTTCAAAGCCTCGTACACCGTTGAAATCGGTTTTGATTAGGTTAGTGGGCACATTTGTAGAGTACGTAGACCAACAGAGAATCAAAATCGGCTATGTTTGATGTTTGTTTCTTGAGGTAGGAACGGTGGGTTTCCTAGATCCTCTATCACCTATTAGGTCGACGCTGTTGATAGTTTTCTTTGAGCGACTGTATGTTGACTGTTGCAACAAAATAGACAGAGAAAAATTTCCAGAAGTTTAACGCTCTAGTAATAAAAAATTTGGAAAATTTGTTAGTTGTGGCAACGTGAGCGACGAGGGTATCGTGAATTCTGAATTGAGAGAGAAATGGAACAGGCAGCTTTGAATAGTAGAAGACACTGTAGTTGCGATAGAAAAGAGAAGTGTGTGGAGACAGCACATGGTGGGTCAGAGTTTAGAATACTTTGGTCAGCAGTTTGATACCAGACAGTTTGATGGGATTGTTGGAGATACGGTCTACGATGTCTGCTGTATTGTAGCGATCATTCCGACGCTCTAGCTACAAACCGCCTTCTGGATATCGTAGATATTAGGCTTGATGAAAATATATTTACTTTCACTATGGATAAGTAACGGAATTTCGACACCCGAAACCAATGATTCTCCAGCAAGGATCGCTTTAACAATGATCGTTAGAGTTGGTTTAACGTACCTGCCAACGTTTGAAGTTAATAGAAAATAACGTTAGGAAAAGCACATACACTATTGCTAATGTAAATATAGAATGGCAAACTGGCTAACACGGTAGCAGGCCAGACAGAATGCTTTGAGGCATTTCTTCCAGCTCTTTACAGTCTAAGTTCAAATCGAACCGGGCTCAACCTTACCTTTCATTATTTTGTGGTCAATAAATAAAGTATCAATTGAGCATTAGGTTCGATGTAATCGATTAACAGCACCCCCGCCACACAGCAAAACTGATAGTCTTTTGCAAAAATTTGAAGCCATTTTTACTAATATACATGAACTGACATTGTATTTCAAGGTCGACCGTTTGATATCAATGTTATCTATATAACGTTATGAACAAATATGCGTACAGAATTCTAATACAATATGTGTAATAACCATACATATTTAGTCTCGCTATGAAAATGAATGTTAATAAAACCACAGAAGTTTCGGTATTGAGTGTTAAGGTCACCCGACTAGATTCTTTATGTTCAGCTTTTCACTGAGAAGCATATAAACACCCGCATGCACACGTACACACATACACATGCACACACACACACACACACACACACACACACACACACACACACACACACACACACACACACACACACACACACATACACACACACACAAATATATATATATATATATATATATATTTATATTTATATATTTTGGGTATCTTAAGCATTAAGTTGAAGCATATCCTTTATTATTAGAACTGAGTTATTTATAAGTCGAATAAAAATGACACAATATATGTGTGTGTGTGTGTGTGTATGTGTGTGTGTGCGTGTGAATGTGTGTGTCTGGCACATGCGTACGTGTATGTGTGCATATATGTGGGTATGTGTATATACATATACTTCGTCCATTTACATACAAAACGGGTCGATGTAGATTATATAATCGATGGCATAAAGTCATTTCCCATCAATATATTTTTAAGAAAGCAATCTATTGCGTCTAAACTACAGAATTTTTGGCATGAAAATTATGGGATATCGATTTAAAAGTCAGTCGATCTCATCTGTCTAAACTATTTCGTCCAATAGAAATAAAAAGAAAAACCTTTCTCCCCTTACGAAATAAAAATATCTAATACAAGACATACATAGACTAGTAAATAACTAAATGAATAAAAAGAATAAATCTCTGTTAACAGACTGGCCATTATCGATAGGTTAGATCAGGCCGACCAATATCGATCAGCAACCGAAATGAATCTGTGAAAAATCTCACGTGAATAAAGATAGCGGTGAAATGAATGCAAATGAAAACAGTTTCTGCAGAAAAGTCATATTTTGTGCGGAAAATTACTGGTGAAGGAAGTGAAAGAAATACAATTTGGGTGTGCTATTTGGGTGTGCATATGATATATGTATGAATAAATATATATTTTCTGTTATAAACATATCTTTAACTGTATGTATATGTGTGCGTTTAGTATGTATATCATGTGTGTGCGTGTGTTTGTTTTTGTGTGCGTATGTATATCTTTCTCATGATAAAGTTCATCTGGTTTGACTTAACAAATTCATCGAAACTTATCGAAACTTATGTTAATACAAAGACGATTGGCATCCTGCTTGTCTACCACGTATATGAATGCAGTTACGACATCAGTCATGGTGTTACTTGAAACAGCTGTCAAGATGTGACTATTACATAATTGCGTTTCTTTACTTTATTCCTCAATCTATATTTTGTATTCAGTATAAATGTACGCATTATGCCTACTTGTGTATATTTGCCTTTCTACCGATGCCTGAAATATATATAGAAAGAAATAGATAGATAGATAGATAGATAGATAGACAGACAGATAGATAGATAGATAGATAGATAGGTAGATAGATAGATAGATAGATAGATAGAAAGATAGATAGATAGATAGATGGAAGAAATAGCAGAGAGAAGTAGGTATAGATGTATGCACTCAGGCGTTTGTGTGTGGTCGGAAAATTGGCTGTGTGCATCAATATGTAAATTGGAGAAAAGATTAAACAAAAATTTACACAAAAGAGAAATGAAAAATAAACGTGTCTCCTCATCACTCTTAATTCTGGGAAACTTTCGCGGTTTCTAGGCTTTAAGTAATTTCTAGTTGATCCTTTTCAATGTTGATAGAACAGTTACAGCGTTCTTTTTATCCTGAGATAACATCTGTTATGAACCTATTGTGTTAAAAGCACAATTAATATTGAAGTGAGACGAAAATTGATTCCAGCAGTGACCAGCAAGAACACCAGAAGCATTTCAGATTTTTCTCCACTTTATATATTGATGTACACAACCCATTTTCCGACCACACACACACACGCCTGTGCGCATACATCTACACCTACTTCTATCTGCCAATCCATCCATCCATCCATCTATCTATCTATCTATCTATCTATCTATCTATCTATCTATCTATCTATCTATCTATCTATCTATCTATCAATTTCTTTCTATATATATTTCAGGTATCACATGCGTTTAAGAAGGGATGACCCCTAAGTTGACATCCAATATGCTATCGGGTGTCCACTTAGTGGTCATCCCTTCTTATACGCATGTAATACAATTTTTCTGAATTTTCAGACATTTTTATATCCTAGACCACTCGTTTTAAATTGATGTTAATTAAATTAATATTCAATTTATCACCCTCAGTATATAAAAAAATATTTCAGGCATTGGTAGAAAGGCAAATATGTGTGTGTGTGTGTGTGTGTGTGTGTGTGTGTGTGTGTGTGTGTGTGCGTGTGCATATATAGGAATATACATGCAAACATGCATGCATGCATAAATACCTGACCAAAAAATACAGATGTGTGGTGCGTGCAAGAGATAAAGATGTAACGGAGACTCAGCAATTATTCCTGACATGGGCATACAACAAAAATACAAACACTTCTGGGTAGATTTCGTCGATAATATAGTGTGGGCGTGGGTATACGGTTGGGGAGATAGAGTGTGTAATAGGATTGTTAATTTAAGACAAGTTTTAGATGATCTGTGACATTTATATAATTTCATCACCTTGTCTGTTGCTATCATATCGTTCTGGCTGATGTACTCTCCAGCCCTCATCAGGTGTTTTGGTGGAATTTCGAACCTAACCCCTTATTTGACCATTAGGGTGTATTGTTCTCATTCCTAAGGTATGTTGCTGATGTTATATACTTATATACACCCACCGGCATATAGCGTAGTGAATAAGAACGCGGGCTTTTAACGTTCGGATTCTAAGTTCAATCCCAGGCAGGGACTTGAAAAATAATATCAGCAGAAAAATAACATCAGCTTTAGTCAAATAAAGGGTTGGGTTCGAAATTCCACCGGAACTCCTGATGAAGGCTGGAGAATGCATCAACCGAAACGTTGTGATAACAACAAACAAGGTGAGGACACCTATCCGTTCATTGTAACTAATGTTCATAATTCCTTATCTCAAAAATATAGAACACTGATATTTATCTCAGCAAGTGCATCACTGGACCGGAAACACTTTCGCAGATGACAAATGACAATGCCTTTATTATTGTGAGTGGTGATTTCAACGGGCATATTAGAAAGCACTCTAATGAATCTCATGGTGTTCTTCGAGTTTACGATCTTGGTTCTAGAAATTAGGCCGGAACAAGAGTGCTGGAGTTCTGTAATGTAAATGAGTGGTTGATCTTCAGCACTAACTTCAAAAAGCCAGTATGGAAGACGGTTGTTAAATGATGATGACGACGAGGAGGAGGATGAGCAGGATATATGTATGTTCTTGTTGTTGTTGGCACTCCGTCGCTTACGACGTCGAGGGTTCCAGTTGATCCAATCAACGGAACAGCCCGCTCGTGAAATTAACGTGCAAGTGGCTGAGCACTCCACAGACACGTGTACCCTTAACGTAGTTCTCGGGGATATTCAGCGTGACACAGTGTGACAAGGCTGACCCCTTTGAATTACAGGCACAACAGAAACAGGAAGTAAGAGTGAGAGAAAGTTGTGGTGAAAGAGTACAGCAGGGTTCACCACCATCCCCTGCCGAAGCCTCGTGGAGCTTTAGGTGTTTTCGCTCAATAAATACTCACAACGCCCGGTCTGGGAATCGAAATCGCGATCCTATGACCGCGAGTCTGCAGCTCTAACCACTGGGCCATTGCGCATCCATGTATATATTTAATAGATTCAAATTCGAGTTGCTGTTATGACTTAATTGTCGGGCACACTATACAAACTTTCTTGACAATTGTATTTCCACAACATGAAACTAATAGTAGCCCGAATTTAAATCTTGTGTATAATAAATGACATTTGTCTCCCACTGAATGAAGTAGGTTTGTGTTGATCCTTCCAATAACGGAACAGTACGTATTTGTGTCAGTGTGTATGGTTAAAAGGACATGGACAGCAATAGGAACCACACAAAGGACACACAAAGCAATGGGATTAGCAGCGAGACGGCAGGCAAAAGGAAAGCAGGCGAAGAAAAAAAATAATCCTTTTACGATTGAAATACAACAAAATAAAGGGAAACCAAAATAAAATAAAGTGTATATTTTATACGTACACTATGGAAAGAAAACAGAATTATTGAACGTTGATTCTAAAAAGAAAATATACATACGAGAATGCGATAAGCTCAATAGGTAAGTTACAGCAAAAATGGAAGATAGGAGGCAACAGTAGATTGGGAAAAAGAATGCTGGGAAAAGAAATGAGCTTTAAGAAATGAGGAATGAGTGGCGACAGAGTGAAAGGAAAACACAGGTGAAGTGAAATGATACAAGAAACGTATGGCAGGATGAAGAAAAATAACGATACTAAAGTAGGAGGAGCGTACGTCAGTGCAGAAGTGTGACGTTTGGCACAAATCATGAGAACACATGACAAGCGGGACAAAGGCAGAAATCTTCCTTCATCACCATGAGTGGGACGATAGAACTGCTGGAAAATCGGTGCCACAGCAACTCTGGATACAGTTGTTAGGCATGGCTGCAGTGAAAACAATAGAAGATAATGAAATATAGCTAAATTTCTAGTGGTGGGAAAAATGAGCAAACTTTTGTAAATTAAATTAGAAAACGGTCGTTAATCATGCAGCAACTCAATATATACGATGTGCATTTCAGGAGTTTTGAGAGTTCATTTTATTTAGGAGAGGCAGTTATAATTATCCTAGATAATTATGATTTTAGTATGTCATCACTATATCCCTAATGTTGAAGGAGACGGCTGTAACAGCACCTTGAACATACACAATGAAACACTGCTTGTTAAAGTTGATTATTTTTCAGAATATAGCTGGGACACCTTAAAGCTCACTATGCAATGAAGTTTGGTGTTAAACTAGACAAAAAACGCTACAGGAATATGTGAAAGATTCCAGATTGCTGCCTATGGATTAACTTCTTCGCTGGCACAAGAATCTCGAAGACGGTAGAGAGGAGGTGAGAGACAATGAGAGGTGTGAGAAGAAGGATGTCAGAACATTAGAGCTGGTTGAGAAAATCCGAATTTTCTGGATGAAAACCATAGTGATCCTATAAAGACAATCCGTATATAGTTAGGAGTAGGTTCATGAAGATCTAAACATGAAAAAAAACAGTGCAAAGTTTGTTCCCAGGGGGACAAACATCCTAATAACCTACTACTTGAGTGAGATGAAAGCTATCCTTCGCTCTACTTAAAGTCTAGACGTTGCTGTTGTGATTTTGGAGATTCCACTTTCATTTCGGAAGTGCCTCGAAATTTCATTTCGGAAGTGTCTAGCGAAATACAGTAACTGCCGCTCTTGTTATCACTTGTAGGGTGATTTAGTTTCCTCCAGCTCTGCGGTTTTTGTGTTTTATTAACAATACTATTTAAGATGTATTTTTCTCACACAAAACTCGCTTCTGGCGTTCAAATACTATACGTACCTTAAGTATTTGGTGTTGATAATGTGTACATTATAGAGCCCTTTCTATTGCATAATCTGAACATACATACAAACATGCATACCTACATAGATATACACATACACATACATACATATGTATATACATATATATATAAACACGTATATTTATATGTATGTATATATACATCTAGATTTGTATGTATGTATGTATGTATGTATATAGGTATATATTGATATGTGTGTAGGTATATATATATATATATATATATATATATATATATATATATATATATATATGTACACGATGGGATTCTTTCAGTTTCTATCTATCAAGTCTACTCACAAGGATTTGATGAGCTCGAAGTTATAGTAGAAGACACTTGCCCAAGGTGCCATGCAGTGGGACTGAATCTTGAACCATGTGGTTATCACACAGCCACTCCTGCGCCTATATATATTAATGATAATTAATGTGGGCAGCTGTAAGCAATCTGTCCCAAAAAGGAAAACTGTACCCGTCATTGAATATAACTGGGGGGTGTTAGAAACACCTACATTGCTAAAGATAAGTGGTAAATGCTCTAATTCTGCAATCAAAGCACATATTTGTATAAATACATGCTGACAGAGATCGTAATCGCCCGAAAAGCAGCGGTCGAGTATTCTAGACTGATCGGTCAGTTTTGGCTTTTGCTGTAGCCTCTTCAGTAGGATCGGCCTGACGTGCACACACACACACACACACACACACACACACACACACACACACACACACACACACAAACACACACAAACACACACACACACACATAAGGTAAGCAGAGTTAGCGGTTTGTAGTAACCGACTAAGGGATAAAAATATCCATATTTGCTATCGGTATCAGTTACCTGTGCCATCTCTGGGCACGGGTATGCAGGCACACTATGCTCGTAGGGTACAGGTAACAACAGAATAAACAAAAGTTTATCAGGAATCAAATTCAAATAATCAGAAAATAGAGAAAATTTTTGATCAAGAAACAAACAAATTAGACCACACCTATAGATTATTTTTTAATACAAAACTTAACATAACTTTTCTTACAACAGTTTCCGCATCCAATACCAGTCGGTGCTTACGAAAGAATTTCGAAAATAATGTTCGTCATCTTTATAGAACATTCGTTCTAGTACATGCAGCTTCATCAGAGTGAAAACAAATGCATAAAATACAATAAACGAAGAGAAGAGGTAATAGGAAAGAACATGGCCTCGAGAAGAGGCCAGAAGGCTCTATGTATCAAAATCATACCATCATCCAGCATAGAGCTTTGAAGTCGATAGGCACAAAAATCTTTTGCCTATCGACTCTTTTTATTTTACGCATTTGTATTCACTCTGATGGAGATCCATGTACTTGATCGAATGTCCTATGAAGATGACGGATATTATTTTCGAAATTCATTCGCAAGCACCGATTAGCATTGGAAGCGGAAACGGCCGTACGAAATGTTATCTCATGTTTTGTATTAAACAATAATCTATAGATGTGGTGCAATTTGTTTGATGACCAAAAACGTCTCCATTTTCTTATATATATATATATATATATATATACATCATGGCTTAGTCAGAGAACAAAGGGATGGTGCAACGATGCAACTATGAATTTTTTGTTGCGGCTTTGAGAGTAGTGATGGAAAAGGAGGTATGATCCATTATTTAAGTGTTATCTCACAACAGAAACATTATACAAACGCTTGGAATAAAGTGAACTCTATTAAAAGCAACCAAATTCCATGCGGTGGTCCTAAAGCCGGGGACAGATCAATATACCTACTGAATAATAAAAATATGCTTTTAATTATATAAGCAGATAATCATTTTTTAAGGCTTAATCAATAAGAAGTAATTGCCCTTCCACAAGGACTCCAAAACCGTTGGGAATGCGGGACGAAGCTATCCTGAAACCAGAATACTTGCAACAAAATGGACTCCGGTAGAGGCACGTAAACACTAGGGGTGACGGATTACTTCAAATAAATAAGTAGACCGTTGTGGAAATTTAACTCAGACCTCAAGGAGCCGGAACAATTACTAAAAGGATCTTCTACCGCTGTAATGATAGCTCACTCTCCTAGATTGATAATTTATTCATCGAATTCAGAAGAGTAAAAGGCTAAGTTGATGTTGATGAGATTTGAAATTACAACGCATGTGTACCAAAATAAATAGTATTAGGTCTGTCCAAATGCATAACATGCTGTTTTATTTGTCACAATTGTTGGCACTCCGTAGCTTACGACGTCGAGGGTTCCAGTTGATCCGATCAACGGAATAGCCTGCTCGTGAAATTAACGTGCAAGTGGCTGAGCACTCCACAGACACGTGTACCCTTAACGTAGTTCTCAGGGATATTCAGCGTGACACGGCTGACCCTTTGAATTACAGGCACAACAGAAACAGGAAGTAAGAGTGAGAGAAAGTTGTGGTGGAAGAGTACAGCAGGGTTCACCACCACCCCTGCCGGAGCCTCGTGGAGCTTTAGGTGTTTTCGCTCAATAAACACTCACAACGCCCGGTCTGGGAATCGAAACCGCGATCTTATGACCGCGAGTCTGCTGTCCTAACCACTGGGCCATTGCGCCTTCACAGTTGTCACAATATCACAGTATTATCTTCATTGAAATGTATACCTTAAGCTAGAAAAAAAACGTATATGCATAGATATACATACATATCTGTATATACATTTATATTTACAGACATCCACATACAAACACACACACATGCGCCCACACAGAGGCAAATGTATAATATATATGTAGGGAAGATAATCAATTACTATAGCTGAACTAATTTGCAAATATATTTACACATACATGGAGGAAACTTTTCCAAAATATTATAATTAACCCCCACACAACCACCGCAAAATAGTTATTTTATCAGAAAAAATATTTTGATCTCCTGCAGAAATATGAAAATTAGGACTTAATCTACATGTAGGACACTTATGTTTTATTCATGCCTTAACGTTTTTTTTTCCTTTTACAACATTTAAGATTAATATGTATTTTCTACTCTAGCAGGGAATAAATGGCTTTTATAAATTTACATTAAAAAACATTATTACAGGTTAATGCTAATTTTTCAGTCATGTAGTAAAAATGGTATCTACATTTTTCAGAGAGACAAAGTGTGACAAGGCATGTACTTTGACTATAATGGTTATTGATAGTTCATATAATTATCGTAATAACTATCCCCAACACCCACTTCATATTCGGATGCCTGGAAACTGGAAATATTTTACATAAAGTGCTTGAATTATATTGAATTTATGCACAGTTCTGCATTTTCAAACTTTGCGGTTTTTTTTTTTTTCAATTCAAGTATGAATAGAAAAATATCATTGAAATTAAAATAAGAACATCGGAATTCAGCACTCTAACTAAGAATGCTTATAGCAGAATGTATGTGTGTCATTCTTTCTAATATCCCAGGTTTCTCTCTGGAAGAGATCTTGAGGTAGAATACTTTACATGAAGAGCACAGCTCTTGATGCATACGCAAACACACAAACACACACACACATATATGTATGTATGTATGTATGTATGTATGTGTGTATATATATATATACATATATATATATATATATA
>NC_068985.1:79369918-79375170 GCF_001194135.2 Octopus bimaculoides
TCTAAATTACGCAAATAACACCGACATCTCATTTTAAGATATATTTACCAAAATTACAAAGAAATATCTTAAAATACTAAAGAGTCAATTTATTCAATAAAATCGCCATTGGTTCAACCACGGCCTCCAGACGATTTCGTAATCTCCTGCAACTTTTCTGGAAGGCCTTCTTATTTAAGTTGTTGAATGCCGCCATAATCCTTGCCAACAGTTCATCATTGGTGTTACAAGGAGTTTATTGGTCTTTCGCCGGACCGCGCCCCACACATAATAATCAAGGGAGTTGCAGTCTGGGGAGTTAGGTGGCCAGATGTTAGGGGTGATGTATTCAAGATGTTAGATTTCGCAATATAATTCGAAGGTAAATGCACTAGCAACCACCTCCTCTAACAGTAGTCACTCCTTATGCTAATTGTCGTATGGTCGCTAGTATTTATTATATTTTATGTTGAGATGGTGTAGAAGGATATAAGCGGCCTAGTGTCACTTATGGCATAGTCTTCTCCTCCACACCTTTTATTTACTGGTTTATTTACTTCTTTATTTACGTCTACCCTTGTAAAGGTCTTAGGTTACCCTTGGTTTTAAGTGTAACTGACCAATTGTAGAGATGGCTGGACTTTGGTCAATTCCATTACGGACAACAGGTGGTCGGTCTGTAGAATATTTCAGCAAGTACACTATTGTAAAAACTTTACGGGTATGGTTTTTGGATGAATATCAATTAGCTCTATTTACGAAACCACATGTAGTATACTTTTTCTAGACTTATTGTTGATTCCTGTTTTACTTAAGCACTAGTTTTATTTTACTATTATTTATACACTCTGTTCACCTATAAAAAGAGATAAACCCACCAATTATTCTTCTAGTTTATTTGCTAGTTTACTCTTTTGCCCATCATTTTGCACTGCAAAATGGTTTGATTCTAATTTATTGAGCCTTATTTCCTTCATCTCGAGGCCCTTTTCTTTCCCCTTCCCTTCTTTTATTTTATGTATTTGTATTCACTCTGATGAAGTTCCATGTACTAGATCGGATGTGCTATAAAGGTGAGGAATATTATTTTCGGAATTTTCTTTGGGGGCACCGACTTACATTGATAGATGAAATGGCCGTAAGCAATGTTAAGTTGTTTGTATTAAAAAATAATCAAGCGATGTTTGTTAATATGTTTGTTTGTTGATCAACATTTTCTCTAGTTCCTGCGTATTTTAAATTTGATTCCTGATAAACTCTTGTTTATTTCGTTATTACCTGTAGACTATGAGCATAATGTGCTTGCATACCCATGGTCAGGATTAACATAGGTAATTGATACTGGTAGTAAGAACGGATATTATTATCCCTTAGGCGGTTATTCCAACCTCTAACTCTACTTATCTATATATATCATCTTCTTGATCTCTATCTTCCATGCTGGCATGGGTTGAACGGTGTGACATGATTCGACAATTGCATCGTGCTCTAATGTCTGCTTTGGCAGAGTTTCTATGGTTGGATGTCCTTCACTATTTTCCCTTTCTCACTTTTTCTGTGCTTCTATTTTTCATTGCTTTTTTCTGGTAAAGGAGTAATGTCCGAATCACTGAGAAGTTTCCTCTTTCATCCTTTGAATTGTTAATTTAATAAAATATTTCTCAAACTTTGTTTTTACCGCGATGTTCTTTTGTAATATGTGTGCAAATATGTATTTAGGTCATTAAGAATGAAATATCCGATTCTGAACTGAAAGCTTATCTTATTTTATCTCGATAAAAAGCAATGCAGTTAATCAAAATATGCACCTAAATTATCAATACCACTTTGCTATTTAATCGGTAGCCTATTTACGCCGGAGGCGAAAAATTCTGGAGTGCTAGAGGTGATGAAATCACGTAAAGCTGTTTTTCCATCGTCTTCAGATTTGAAGTTTTTTCCTTGCAAAATGTTGTCTAATGCCTGGGAAACGTGACAGTCAGTTGGTGCAAGGTCTGGCAAATATGGTGGATGACAGAGAAATTCCAAGCTCAGTTCCTGTAACTCGAGTAGCGTTCTTTGTCCAACATGTGGTCGAGCAATGTCTTGCAATATAATTGGCTTGTCTCTATTGACCAATCTCGGTTGTTTAATTGCAAATTCACTCATCATTTCATCCAATTGGTTGATGTATACATCCGCTGTAATTGACTTACCAGGTTTTATGAAGCTGTAGTGGATGACAGCAGCGCAGGACCACTAAAGAGACGCCATTACATTTTTTTGGTAAATATTCTTTTTGGGATTGTGCTTTGGCACTTCGTCTCTATCCAACCACTTTTCAGAACGCTTGCTATTGTTGAAAAATATCCATTATTCATCACACGTAACAATATAATGCACAAATGGTTCGCTTTTATGCCGTGACAGCAAAGAACAGCCAGTTTCAAGACGATGTGTCTTTGATGCTCGTTCAGTTCGTGTGGTACCCACTTATCCAGCTTTACCTTGCTGATTTGTTTCAGATGGTCCAATACAGTTGGAATCGAAACATCAAACGTTGCTGCTAACTCACGCGTAGTTTGAGATGTATCCGCTGCCACTACAGTTTCCAACTCATCATTATCCACGTTGGTCTCAGGTCTACTACAAGGCTGATTTTCAAGATTATAGTCACCAGACCGGAACTTCTCAAACCGTCGACTCACAGTGCGCTCATTCGCCACATCTTCACCAAACACCTCATTGAGGCTTCGAGCTGTCTGGGTTCCACGACGGAACTCATATTCATAAACAACACGAATTTTTGATCTACCCATGGGTTCATAAAAATTGATTTACAAGATATAATATAATCAGACACCATAAATTGCGTTTCGAAAAGTGATGATGTAACTCTTCAATGTTGTGAAACAAAGAATTGTCCAAGAAAATCAAACATTTCGTTCTTAATCACCTGATAACATATGTATGTACATATTTGTTTGTATTTGCGGTTATATATACTTAGGTATATGTAAACGCATACAACGTATAATCATTCCCGCAGACGTGAACGCAGATATATGTATATGCGTATGTGTATGTATGTATGTTATCAATCAGTTTCATTTCTGTATTTCTTGTCCATAGAGAAAGAGCCGGACTCTAACATAGATTCAAGGCTCCTTCATTGGAACTTTTATCAACATCATCTAGGTATTTGTGCATATGTGTGTGTGTGTGCAGTATTTGGTGTTAGTGTATGTGCAGATTTGTATGTTTGTTTTATGGATGCGTGTTTATGTCTAGATGCATGCATATGAATTTATGTGCTAAATTTTTGGAAAGTTTTACATATGTATGTATGTATGTATGTATGTATGTGTGTGTGTGTGTGTGTACGTAAAATTTGCACACTCAGCTTCAGCCAGTTACCTGTGTACTTCACTGTAAGATGACTTTCACATTAATGCTATAAGCAGAATTTGCCCTGTAGATTACATTGCATCCAATTAAAAAAGAAAGAAAAGAACATGACACTGTGTCTACTATGCATTCAAGGCCACGTACTCACGCGTACATCCAGTCATTCAATCCCAGAATGGCTTTCCTATTGAAGTTCTTTTCAAGAAATGTTTTCTTCTGCTGTTGTCTTTATTAACACTCTGGGCTTGGATGTCCCATTATCGTGTATAAGTTCATTCTGTAGAATGAACCAATTAACAAAATAATTCAACAGTTCTCATTTACGATGAAGAATATAGTGAAAACTTCGTTTTATTAGTATTTCATCATGTCTTTCTTTCTGGTTTACAATTGTTTCGTTTGCATTATTCAAAACCATTGTTAGCTAGAAGAAAAAATATCTTGTAGATAAGAAATATCAAGAATTTTGCAAAATTCAAGCTGCAGGGAATGATATTTGTTTTAGTAAAAGCTTTTCATTAGAAGTGGTGTCCTTTGTTATGGCTGTTGGCGCTGATGCTCTTGGTGTTGGTGGTGGTGGCATGTTATTTAGCCCTAGCGCACTTGTGCCCGAGCAAACAATTCCATCTATTTTATATATCTGGGATTTCGTTATCTAATGTCAGGATTGTACTTGTCTAGCAAGTGACATGATGTGAAAGTAAGTGTTGAAACTGAAGTAGCTGTATTATTTAAATTCATTTCACGTAGTGTTAAAACATTTGCCGTAAATTTGTACTGGAACAGTGTCAGTAACCAGATCGCACATCTTGAAATAAATATGAATTTAAAGTGAATTGCAGACGTATATGATTTTGGATCGTTTTTCCACGTTATAATTGCTAAATTTGACCTTTATTTAAGAAGGTAGAGTAAGATTTAAAGGAAATTTAGCTGCTTTTCCTAACGGCATGAGGAGCAACGCAAAGGTTCTGTTGGTGGCTCTCATCCATATTCATAGTTAGTGGAGATTTGTGAAATAGAAAGTATTTTATTCAATTGATTTACTTCAAGCTTGCTGATCTTGCAATCAATTCAATTCTTGTTTGTTTATCGTTGAGATAGAATACATATCTCCATGGGCCTAGCTTTTCCGCTGTGGTTTTATTTTAATGTCAGCTTCAAAGGTACCGATGTGGTGTTGTTTTTCAGAGATTCCATTTATTTGAATCAATATCTCAGCAAAAACGTCGTGGTTATTTGCTGTTTTAAAACATTTTTGTATCGTAAATGCATATTTTCTGTATATGAAGGATGCATTCGAGTCTGATGGCTTCCAGAAGTGTTTCAGAAACGCTTTTGTGGGTTACTTGTTCTTGCATATAACTGAAAATTTAACAATATAATTGAAATGTATCAATATATCGCAAAATATTTTAACAGATTCCTTGTGTTGATTGTATTTCATTTATTTCAAGTTGCATTGCTTCAATCTTGGTTTGATGTTAATTGTTTTCTGATATAAAGTGTGACGTCACTTTCGAGCTGATTAATTATGCCAAAGGAAATACTTGAGATCATTATTATAGTAAAGCTTCAGTCAGTGAGTCTTCCTTGTACCTTATTTATTGATCAATAGAGAACCAAAATATTGATTTCTTACATCAACAGAAAGCTAAACATTAGGAAAGTCTAGTAACAATTTGCTGTTGTTTAGTCTCAGGACAGCTCTGGTCGAGTATACTTATGTTTGGAAGAGTTCCAGCCAAGACTATCCCTTCTAGTCGTATATCTTAGATTTCATTAGCAAAAATGTTCTTCCTTGATTTTTGAAGAAATTAGTATGTGAATTAAGGATCAACCAGCTGACATCATTAATAAGTCTGGAAACTGTACGGACTCTATTT
>NC_068985.1:79375360-79379288 GCF_001194135.2 Octopus bimaculoides
GGACTATTACACGCATTCAGTTCTGGCTATTTCTTACATAAGGCACGAAATATAAATATACGTAAGGGAAAAGATGAAGCTAGTTAACACAAAATCTTCATTATAAATCGGGTTTTTATTATTTTGAGCTCCAAAGGAATAGCAAAGGCTGTTAAGTTAAGAAATTTATAGAAACGAAAGTAAATTTCATTCACTACTTTACACTGCAGTTCTTTTTTTTTTTATACAAGATAAAGAAGACAAGGCCCATGACCTCTAAAGGTAGTCCTTGACTGGTGAGATTGGTATAATGCGCCATCTTTTCGTTAGTTGTTTTAAGTACTTTCGTAGCCGCGATCAGCCATAAGATCCCTCTTAATTCCTTTACATTCGATTCAGTATAACATCCTGGATGTACCAGCTCCAAGACAAGAGAGCTGCAGAAGTACTCGGTTGCTACTTATTATAACTTAGTAAACTGGGGTAAGATGAATGTAAATAACTTCTTCAAGTGCACAACATATCGCCCGGTTCCAGGAATCGAACCCCACGATGTTATGATCATGACCCAAACACCTTGATTATTTGGCGTTACTTCTTCACGGTAGTATGCATATTCCTGCTTTAACTGAACATATGTTTTTAGCAGACCATATTTTCTTTTAACAGACTACACCTTCCCTTTGAAAGACCATACACCACACCTGCCACAGATCATATACCTCATTAACAGATTTTATAACCATTCTTAGCATGCCATATAGTACTCTTTTTAACAGACTATATATCTTTTTCGTATCTCCCCTTTTCTACACATATCCTCCTTAACAGTCTGTATTACCACTTTAGCAGTTTCTATTCCTCCTTTTCAATGGATTGTATTTTGCCATTTTAACGGATTGTATTTCTCACTTTATCACCTTCAATCGAGGTAGCAAATGAACATTATACCATCTGTGTTGCCAGGTTGCAAAGTTAGATTAAATTATATTGCAAAAAAGGCCGAAGACATTTTAGGTACCAATTAATTTTAAATTAATTGGCATCAATCAATATTAAATTCACCAATTCGTCAAAAGGCGCCAATTAATTTTAGATTCATTCTTATTATCAGTTTAAGATCAGGATATTATTAAAAAAGATTAATTTATTTTACAATTAAAAGTTAAAATGCAAGGAAAAAATGCAATTGGGAAAATGTGTGCAGCCACTGCAACAACTTGTTTCGTTTAGGATTCATGCTTGCCATGTTATCAATTACTTTATTATATTCCACTTCAGTTGCCAAATGATTTTAATGGAAAAACCCAGACCACTTATCAGACAATACACTGCTGAATAACGGTATGACTTACTGTGCTTGAACCAGTTTTGTTCGAGAATACTTCCACAACTTCACTTGGAATTTGTTACAATGTGGACTGAATAGAATAAATGAAACACATCATTGGTGATGATAAATATAAAAACTATACTGATGGTCAGTTATTCAACACATGAATTTGCACTGCCACTGGTGCTAAGTATATCATTATTCTTGTCTTTGCCCAGAAAGCAACGGATGTCTTGAACGATTTCAATTTGACTGCAGATGAAGTATGTCTGCAGGTCTGATAAAAAGTTCCAGTTTGTTCACACTGTCTGCATAACATTTTGAATCTATTGTATCTAAATATAATACTATATTAAGAAGCTATATTTTAAAATTACTCACAACTTTTTAACTGCAGTAGTTATTTAAGGTCACTAAGTAGAATCCAATAATGAATTTCTTCGGGCATAAAATAGTTTCCTCATGAAATTCAAATAATTTCATCAGCAATTTCATCGTGGAATCGTTGTCTTTTTAATATTTTCTGTCCTTCTTGCATTCCGTATTAATTCCACATTTTCGAACCAACACGATTGTTTCATTCTGTTTGTTTAAATTGATATTCATACTTATTTCGCATTGTAGTTCATAATTTTGCTTTCAGAACGGAAAATGGGATCAAGAGAGTTTATTGGACTTAAATTACGTTTCTGTAAATATAGGGTAAAGACCCTCTTCGGACATGAATGACCATGGGATTGCGCCTAAAAAGTTACCCTCCGAAGCACAAGTCTGGGCAAGGTTGTTTTTTGGAAAACCAGCAGTTGCCCATGATTACCAGCCTCACCTCTCCACGCCACCGATGTTATTTAAGGGAAAGGTAAAGGCCGATACAGCTTGACATCAGTAACGTTGTAACTCATTTCTACAGATGAGTGAACTGGAGCAACGTGAAAATTAAATTGAAATCCTTTTGTAGCTCTTTATTGAGTGTTTTAAGAAACATCCTGTGCTTCAGTTTTTAGAAGTACAGTTCTTTTTCATTATCTCACCATAAATAATCCTTTATATATAAACTACAAGTACTAGTGAATTCTGCAAGTTTGCCTTTGTTCCTCACTAGCTTACTAGAACTCATCAGCAAAAAAGCATTATTAATTTGTGACGAATAATGTTCAGTCTTTGCCACAAAATTATTCCCCGTTAGTTCTTTAATGTTTTCTATATTAAATATATTATTATTAATATGGTTTCAATTTTTGGGACCAGGCCAGCAAGTTCGGGGCAAGGGTTAAGACGATTACATCGATCCCAGTGTTCAACTAGTACTTATTTTATCGACTCCGAATGGATGAAAACGAAAGTCGACTTCAGCGGAATTTGAACTCAGAACACAAAGACAAAGTGCCGCTAGGCATTTTGCCCGGCGTGCTAACGATTCTTCCAGCTCGCCGCCTTAATGTTACATAATATAACTCTGTTTTCATGAGAATGACACCTCTGCGTACGTTACTATACAAACAACGGTATATAAATAGTATGACCCTGAGATCCAGTGAAGTCTTTACTATGCGGAATTTGATGAGAAACAACTAACGTTTGGAACCGCGATACTTTTGTTAGACATATATATTCTCTAAAAGCTTTATAACATCCAAAGAAAGAAGTATATTCTTTCACACAATTCTTTTTTAGTTTAAATTCTACATGAAGGGTTGCATAATTTTCTTCAACCCCTATATGACAATTCAATACTACTAAATGATTGTTTCTGGATATCAGGAATATATTAAACATTCTAAATGCTTCTGACCGCACTGAAGCTAATCTGATCTGACAGTGTTGTAATCAGTTGTCAGACCTGTATACTCTCTCTCTCTCTCCCTCTCCTTTTCTCCCTTGTTACCGCTTATCAGACGATGAAGTGCAGCACTCAAAGCATTTCCAATCAAAAGAGACTAGTAAGAGAATGGATAACAAACAAGACTCGAGGTTTTCCTCAGTTTGGATACGTAATCTGAGTCTTTACATTAGAGTGGACTTTGCTAGAATTATCTAAACGGTCAGGTAATGTCAAACAGAGCAACGGATTGGGTCAAACACACAGTGATATGTACAGCTTATCTGGTTTTTCTCCTCAGTTTTCATCCATCAAATTTTTCTTTATAAGATTTAGGTTGACGCAAAATTATGTTCAAAAATATTCACCCAAAATGCAACGCTGTGGAATTCCTCCCTGAGCTGCGTGATTGCAGTGCAAAATTGCTAACCATCAAGTTTCAGAATTATGTCGCGGAAAATTATTTTAGTGCACAGTTAGAAATGTAATTTCATGTTGTAAAAGAAGAAATAATGAAGATGTTGAAAGACGATGTGAAGATCTGTTTGTTTTTATACTGAACATGAGAACAAGAAAAAAAGTAGTACGAAATAAATGTAAGAGAATGTTTGCATTGTCTGACATTTTTGGTCGACATCCGTTCAGCCGTTTTCGTTGATGTGAACTGGTCTGGAGCAATCTTTTATTATTAACTTCATACGTAAATACCCTCATATATACGCATATATACATATATAAGAAGAGCAAAAAAATTATTTGTATGAACAACTACGGACATAAAAACATACAATATATAT
>NC_068985.1:79380062-79392541 GCF_001194135.2 Octopus bimaculoides
TATATATATATATATATATATATATATATATATATATATATGTGCATACATGTGTGTGTGTGTGTGTGTGTGTGTGTGTGTGTGTGTGCGTGCGTTCGTGTGTGTGTTTCTCTCACTAAGACAGAGAAGAGGATCGATTTTGTCGTAGCACAAAAAAATATATAAAAGGGAAACAAGAAACAAAAAAAGGAAGAAAATCAATACCGATTTTCCTGCAGGATATCAAATATTTCATATCTATTGGAAACTACAAGCAAGACACAACACAAACTAAGACGAGAAGAAAAGAAAGGAAGAAAGAAAAAAGAAACAAAGAAAAAAGAGAGAAAGAAAGAATGAGAGAAAGAAGGAAAGAAAGAAAAACAATAATCTCTGCTCCTCCTTCAAAAGAAAATATAAAAATTAAAATTAAAATTGAAGAAAAAATAAAGCATCAAAATATTCTTAATACTCATGAAGTAAAATTTAAACTAAAAAATACACACAACAACGACAACCGCAGCAAATAAATAAATATTTAACTGCCGCCATTGCATTCCTTTAAAAATTGAAAAATAGAAGATACTAGCGGAGAGTTTAGAAATAAGCATTGATTTATCAAAATGTAAGAGTTTCTTGTTTTTAAGTACGATTAACATTAGCTCTTGTAGTCTTAGAGAATAAAAGGCCACAGTATGGTGAGTTCAGCTTGAGAAAACAAAGAAAGAAGGAAAACCACAAGGAAAAGAAATAATCGTTGGTAGACAAAGAACGATGCATATAAACGACGTGTGTTTCTCTGATTGCATCTATGTATGTATGTATGTATGTATGTATGTGTGTGTTTCTGTATGAGTGAGTAGAGTTTATGTGTGTGCGTGTATGTGTGTGTGTTTATTCGTACATGTATGCACGCAAATCGGGTGACTCTAAAAGGCAAAATAACAATCTTGTGACAATAAAAATGTTTATAAACGTATGTATACACACACACATCCACATACACAGAAGTATACATATACATGTATGTTTCTTATTTCTTTATTTCCCACAAGCGGCTAAACATAGGGGGGACAAACAAAGACAGACAAAGTGATTAAGTCGATTACATCGACCCAAGTGCGTAACTGGTACTTAATTTATCGACCCCGAAAGTATGAAAGGCAAAGTCAACCTCGCCGGAATTTGAACTCAGAACGTAACGGCAGACGAAATACCACTAAGTATCTCGCCGGGCGCGCTAACGTTTCTGCCAGCTCGCCGCCTTAACCCCTAGTATCCAAAGATTAATGATACTTTAAGTGTTGCGTAAAAACTTATGAAAAGAGATTATCTGGTATTGCAACATTTGTTTCACTATTAGTCTTTATTGCAAGCATAGCTTAGTCAGGTATGCAGTATGCACAGCATCCATAAGATTATATAATGCGTTATGGATCGAGAGTGTTTAGAAACTGAAAATAAGCTCCTGTTCCCTCTGAAGCTAAATGGTGGAGAATGTGGTGATGGATAACTGCTCCGAAGACCGAGAAGTGTTGGTTGGAATGGTCGGCTGCCAAGTCGTGTTCTCTGTGAAGGCTGTCATATGTCGTTAGCTCGAAAGAGATAAAACTACAGAAAGAACATAGGAGCACATATATCAGATTACCAGAGGTGCAGCGAAAAAATACCTATTGCGGTGATTGATTTACGTAAGGGAGCAGCGTTACAGAGGTGTGTGTGCAGGTATGGCAGCATGGGCCGGAACAGGAAATGGAACCAGGAATGGACGAGTTGTTGGGGGAAGAAGAACTATATATGAGGAAGCTGCGAATTTTGCAAGCACGCTTAAAAGTGGAATTGGCGGAAGAAAGAAAAAGCGGGAGGTGACAGGTTCAAAATGTAAGGTGTGGAAGGAGCTGACGATGGTGCATTGTTGAGGCGGCGGGAAATGAGATATTGAGTAATGGTGGGTGGGAAACCACATGAAATGAAGAGACAGGTCATATGTAGAGCCTGGGTGTCAATGTCATGATTACTCCTGCAGAGGTGTCGGAAATGGGGGGAAAAAAAGGATGTAATTCTTGGTGTGGATAGAGTGCGAGGAGGAGGAGGAGTCAAGACAGGAATGAGAGTCGGTAGGTTTGTAGAAAACAGATGCGGAGGGGGTGATGATGGGGTGATCGATGGATACAGTATGTCGAGGAAAAGAGTGGAGGTATCAGAGTTGGAGAACGTAAACAGGAGAGAGAGAGAGTGAGATAGAAAGAAAGACAAAGAGAGAGATAGACAGACAGATAGATAGATAGATAGATAGATAGATAGATATATAGATAGATAGATAGATAGATAGATAGATAGAGGAAGAGAGAGAGAGAGAGAGAGAGAGAGAGAGAGAGAGAGAAAGACAGAGAGAGAGAGAGAGACAGACAGAGAGACAGAGAGAAAGACAGACAGACAGAGAGAGAGAGAGAGAGAGAGAGAGAGTGAGAGAGAGAGAAAGACAGACAGACAGAGAGAGAGAGAGAGAGAGACAGAGAGAGAGAGAAAAGTAGGGGCTAGAAGACTTGAGAAAATGTAAGAACTGAAATAATTGTCAAGTTTTATAAGAAGTGTGGAATTAGCAATGCACCCGATGACAACGAAGACGTTCCATTATTTAAGATAGTGATTCCAGTATTAGAGACGACATGCTTTTAGACTTTGACGATGGTGAAAGTATTTAAAGAATACCAATGTTTTTTCCTCTTTTTTTTTTACTATGTCTTTGTTTATATTCAACTGTAGTGCGAGCTTACTTTTTATAAAATGTTTTATGCTTTGTTTTCTCTTGCAATGATATATTACTGTCGGCTACTCATGTTAATTGTCAATGACCTGTTTATCTGTTGCGATTTCTTGCTTATGTTCAACTGTACTGGTAGCTTGATATATAAATACAGTAATGTTTTCTGTTATAGCTGAGGTACTTTTGTTTTCTGTTGTAATGTTTTATTACTGTATGCTGTTCATGTTGGATATTTTAACTATTGTGATTTCCTGCTGTATGTTCAATTGTGCTGGTAGCTTGCCTTTTATGTACATTAATGTTCTCTGCTTTAGCTAAGCTGCTTCTGTTTCTCTCTTTTAAATTACAGTATTATTATTAAAATAGTTTTTCCTGCTGTCTTATTTTCACGTTTTGTTCAATCGTTTTTCTACTATATTCTTTCCAATAAACATTAACTGCTTAAATACACTAAAATATTTTCGACTGAATATTTACTGCTGAAAACAGGTTACGTCACATATGCCCATACGTCTTATATGCCAATGAATACAAAAAAAACTATATTACACACACATCCACGCACGCACACACACACACACACACACACACACACACACACACACACACACAATATACTATAATTCTTCTGATATAGGAACTAGGTCTGAAATTTTTGTGGAGGAGGCTAGTCGCTTACATTGACGCCAGTGCTCAACTGGTGCATATTTTAACGGCCTGGAATGGATGAAAGGCAAAGTTCTCCTCGTCAGAATTTAAACTCAGAACGTAAAGACGGACAAAATGCCATTAAGCATTTTTCCTAGCGTGCTAACGATTCTGCCAGCTGGCCGCCTTCATATATGATATACTATAACAGTGGTTCCCAAAGTGGGCAGTATTCCACTCCAGGGAGAAGTGGAAAATTCCAAGGGAGCATTGAAAAAAGTGGGGTGATAATGGGGTAGCGATTCATGTAAAAAGTGGGGCGATAAAGGGGTAGCGATTCATGTAAAAACAAGAAAATAATGGGTTTGTTAGGTTGTTTTATTTGTGAAATACAGTTGCTTTGAATTTGCTTCAGAAAGGCGTCTATGTTTGTAGTGGTTAGTTGGAGTGGGGGCGCTAGGAATGCGGCTTGAGTGTTGAGTGGGTGGCAGTCCGAAAAAATTTGGGAACCACTGTAATAAAATATAAAGGCAGCGATCTGGTTTAATCGTTAGCACTTTGGACAAATTACTTAGCGGCATTTCTTCTGGCTTTACTTCTTGAATTCAAATTCCGGAAAAGTCGACTCTGCTTTACATACTTTCGGGTCGATAAAGTCATTACTAATCGAGCACTTGCGTCGATGTAATCGACCAACCTGCATCCTAAAGTTTCAGGCCTTGTGCCTATAATGGACAGATTAATGTTTGCGTGTGTGTGTTTGAGTGTGCGTGCGTGTGTGCATGCGTGTATGTGTGAATACGTTTACGTGTGTATACTTTTGGGTCAGCAATCAAGTGAATTTGCAACAGATATGTGTATAACATTTCATATATGCATGATATCAAGATTACGCTACCACGTACCTTTCATGAACACAAGCTCGAAAATAAAATAAAATAAAATGTTTGTTGAATGTTTTATTGATGAAAGGTAAGTCATAGAGTGTAAAACTCCTAAGAGCTGTTGCTTAGAAAAGCTACAGGTTGCAGCTTGTTGCACCTTCTCAGTTTGTGTTGTATGACTGAATAATTGATATTATGTCATGGATGAGCAAACCCTAGGTTGCTGTGTGAGCGTTTTATTGGATGTTGGCAATAAGCAAATAACAGAATCGTAGCACGGAAGTACTCGGCAAACAGATGGGAGTTTACAGATCTATTTTTCCAATTATATAAAGGCAACGGTGTCTGAATGCCGACTTATTTATGTAAGCATGTCCATGCATATTTGTATATATATATATATATATATATATATGTGTGTGTGTGTGTGTGTGTGTGTGTGTATCGAGAGAGAGAGGAGAGAGTGACAGAGAGAGAGAGAGAGAGAGGGAGAGAGAGAGAGAGAGTGCGAGAGAGATAAATAGATAGGTATAAATATCGATAAATAGACAGACAGATCACCAGGGAGAGGCGGTAATGGAGAGAGGGAGTGAGGGAAAGAGAGAGAGAGAGAGGGGTGGGGTAGGGGACATTGATGCTTTTGTCTTTCGGGTGTTACTTATTTTTGCCGAAGCTAAGATACACTGAAATCATTTAAATGGCTAGTGATCTCATGGCGATCTTGTGGTGGCCGTTTATTTCAAATTCTAATGTTATAATTTCAAGAAGACCATCAAATGCATATTGTTCCACCAGCTTCATTGCCGCCATATTGAAGAATTTGTGCCTTAAGTTAGTTTCCAATTTAATCGCTATTAAGAACTGTCATAGTTACTCCAGCATACTCATTTTTCTCTATATACTTCTCTTTCTGTCTCACTCTCACATCTATTGCTCCCTCTCTTTCTTGTTCATGCTCTCTATCACAGACACAAACGCTCTCCTACACGCTTTCTAAATGTCTGTCGCACCATCTATATCACTCATTGTCTTTCATATCTCTGGCTCAGTCACTTTCTCTTTCTTTCGATCGCTCTTATACCATCTCTCTCTCTCTCTCTTTCTCTCTCTCTCTTTCTCTTTCTCTCTTTTTCTCTCTTACTCTCTTTCTCCTTCTCTCTTTCTATTGCTCGCTTGCTCTCGTTTACTGTGTCATTTTTGGGGGGCTAATGACGTAATTTCGATTAGCTTCATTAGTGATACCCTTACTAATTACTTGCAGACAATTTCCAACTAGTAATCTGCTGTGTCTAATTACAATAATTAAACGGATTTCACTTGTATTTGCGGTAATTAATTTAAGGTTACAAGAATACGAATTTTCGTGTTTGTTTCTGCGTATTTTTGCTCTATATTCATTTATTTTCCAGTTTTATTCATTTACTAATTTATTTATTTTGTTTCTATTTCATACATAATGTCGAATGGATTGCTTATGTAATGTATGGGGTTTGTTTATTATCAGATGTCGGCGAGTTTAATTATTTATTATAGGGAAACTAGTTGCGTGTTTACGTATTACTGGGTCGCGGAGGCGTGGGAGTTATTTACCAAAGAGTGTTAGTTGGATGTGTTAAGTTAATAATAATAATAATAATAATAATAATAATAATAATAATAATGATGATGATGATGATGATGATGATGATGATGATGATGATGATGATAATAATAATGATGATGATGATGATGATAATAATAATTATGATGATGATGATGATGATGATAATAATAATAATAATAATAATAATAATAATAATAATAATAATAATAATAATAATGATAATAATAATAGTAATAATAATAATAAGGGACTTTTTACGCGTGATGGGCTAGTCAACTTGAAGAAAATTCTAACTGGGCTCTCACCTGCAAGGTCATGCGCTGTTTAACTTGATATAAGATTACTATGTTGCGCACATGTGGTTATGATGTGCATGTGCCTGGGGTACCCTTATCAGATGGGTAGTCATGATTGGTATATTGGGTTCCGTATAATTGCACCCCAATGTCACTGTGATGGCATGCGCTGCTCTCTCACTCAATAATAATAATAATAATAATAATAATAACAATAATAATGATGATGATAATAATAAACGTTGTCAGCCTTAGTGATGACAAAATATCAAAAAAGAGAAGAGAAACAGTCCAGATATGACGATCCGAAGCGGTAGTTTTTGAAATAATACCAATTTTTAAAATGATTTAAGAAACGAAATCCATAAAATAACTTTCTAATTATAATTTTAGAAAAGAAGATAAAAATCCCGTGCCCACTCGCAGGTGATTTTCTCCGCTTACCGCTCTCATGTTGAGTGTAGGGCTAATTGGTTGAGACATTGTTCGCCACATTCATCCACATTTATCCCTTTCAGCGAATTCGTTATGTTAGAATAAGAATCACTTCCTTCTCCATTAGCTTTTCAAGATGATCTTGAACAAGCCGATAAGTGCTTTACTGACATTTGAAATATATGTACATAGGATTTTCAGTCACGTCCACAACGAAAACTTTTACACCGTACCTTCTCCCTGCAAGAGGAAACGATATGGGCTGTCGCTAAGCGTGACAGAGAAAAGTGAACTCTCATCATGCTGGAGTCTCCGTAGATGTCGCTGTAGATGCAGCTTATCACGAGAATCTTTAGAGCAGACGATAAAATTTAGTCAAGCGAAAACCAATGCAAGACACGACAGCCAGGCGTTAATATTTATCAGAGCTTACGTTAGCTTTCACTCCAATATTTCAGGAATGCTTCCCGGTGAACGTGTATATAACTTCAGTTCAGTCTTTATCTACTTGTAGGTCTAGACCAAACCTGATCCCTAGAAACTAACTGACTTATCTGTCCCACGCTCTACGATGCTATTTGATGGCATTGACTTGCTTATCCAGGAGCTGAGCTGCAATCGCTCAACTCGTTTTTGTTCCTCCACGACTTTGCGGTGCCCAATGTCGTTACAGTGACGACGTCCTATAACAATCCAAATCCCAGTTGAAACGGGATACAAGTCTAGTTTCACACAAGTAGTTTACGTACATATTTATGTTTCACACTAGAGTCTAGTTTCACACAAGAGTCCGTACATATTTATGGGATAATAGAAAACAATCGTGATGGATTGCATGTTTGATACGAAATGTCCTGAAAGTTGGTTCTTTAGTCTGACAATTCATGTGTTCTAGCCTCTGGAAGCGGAACTAAAATTGGCTACCTTGAGGAGAATCACCGAATATTGATAGTCGACCTTTTCGAAACATTTTTATTGATTCAATTTAATTTGAATAGCCTTGAAGTTGAGTTAATTACCCACCCATTTGACGAGGTATTGCATATGATGAAACTGTCGTGGAGGTACCTGCTTAGAATTGTGCTGTTTGGCTCTTTCTCGGTAACGCTACTAACAAGTACCAATATATTTGATATCCAAAATATTAAACTGCTTTCTGCAGAGTTACGTATGAGAAATTATGAATAACACACTACTTTGCATTTTCCTTCACCAGCGGATCACAGAATTGGAAATTCTCCTGCTCTGCTGCCCGGATAATCTGAATGCAGTATAGTATTTATTAGTGAAATTATAGTGCACTTTGCTTATAAACATCTATATTGCTTCGTGATCGGCTATCAAGAATAATAATTATAATACACTAGGAGAGCACAAGTCAAATCAATACAAACAATGCAAATGAAAACCATCGCACACAACCAGTTTAAAAGGGGAATGCGTACCTTAAACCGATGCAAGAAAATTACACAAAATTGGAAGTGCAAAATTATCATCGCAATAAAATTCATAAATTACTACTCGACGAAAATGACAATGGCAAAACATTACTCCTTGATTCACACAAATAAAATGGAAAGAGCATAAACTGATGAGAGAGAATTATGTTTCTATATTGTATACATATTTCGTGCATTCGACACACCTCACGAACCCTCCAGAAAATACGAAAATATTTTCGTATAAAATTTGGAGAGAAAATAACCCTGAAGAAAATTTGTATTCCGACAAAGAAGCTAATTTAAGATTAGTCTAAAAGCTAAAATATAAGTTCTTATTGAGCATTGAAATCCTTCAGTGGTACAATTGTAAGTCAATAAGAACTTACACACGCGGAATACAAAAATGATAACAATTCTAGGCACTACACAAATATTATGTAGAATACTTTCGATATAGCACACGTACACAAACAAAATATAACTTTGCACGTACCCAAAACGTGCTCGGTTGTGTTACGACAGACAATGAAAATAATTCTTCTGAAAATAAAAATAAAAACAAAAGTTAATAATGATGCTGATGATGATGATGATGATGATGATGACGACGACGACGACGATGATGATGATGATGATGGAGTGAATAATGATGGAGTGAATAATGATGATGACGACTACGAGGAGGACGACAACAACGGGATAATATATTTCGCATTAGGCAGTATCCTGGGGGCAAAGAACTAAATATTTTCCCCGCTTACACACTTACTTACCTGGCAACAAAATTGGTAATTTAAATAAACCGAGAGCTCGTGAGAAAGCGAGAAAGAACTGGAAAGACAATGTAAGCAGAAAAAGGAGAGAGAGTGTGAGAGAGAGAGAGAGAGAGAGAGAGAGAGAGAGAGAGAGAGAGAGAGTAGAAGAGAAGTTTGGAAGGAAAGCTTGGTCGTGCAGCCTCAATATATGTGGAAATTGGCGCGGAGTCTGATAGTTTTTATGTATTGCCGAGATGATGGTAAATTAGATTAAAATACCGCTCTATTTTTGTTGCGCACAAATTCAGTATGCGATGTAGTATGGGATGTTTAGATAGATATCCGATCAATTCTGGGTTGCATGCTTTTTGTTTCGCAGGTCAATTTTCTGTACACTTCACATTTAATCTTTTGTTTCCTGAAATAAGTTTTAGCACAATGTCCAGAAGTAATCTAACCCTGAACCTGTCTCGTTTTGTGCAATATGGCAACAAATCAGACATTAACAGCTAATTTTTATATTTTCATCACCATTGGCAATTGTACAAGTAGTACGAAAATATAGATAAAAATAGAAGTTTGCGACTCGATTGAAGTTATTAAATCGTAAGTGGACACAATAGCACAGGGGTGTGGAACCATTTTTAGTATCGAAACTAAATTATGATGATATTAAACCCAAGTGGCTCATCTGTATTAAAAAAAAGAAGAATGAATCATTAGGTTTTAACATTCGTATCTATGCAATAAATCTATTTGATTAAAAATGTGATTTTCATATAAGGTTTTGGAGGCTCGTGCCTTCGAGAATATTTTCAATTATAATTCTGGCAAAATTTCGGCCACAGACGACGGGTTTTCTCACGTTGCTATAATGAATCGTGCTTATGATGTCCTTATGCAACGAGTAGTTTGACAACGCTGTTCTGATTACAATCGGTTACGACGTCGCTTTCCTTAGAAGGACTACTTAAAACTTTCATGAAGATTACTGGGTTTATGAGCAAATAACGAGACAACATAGTTGCTGTTTCTGTGCTGTAAGTGCTTTGGTCTAGACCAGGCTTGATTGAGCAAAAGAAACTTCCTATCCAAGACATTCCATGTGTGAGTCCCACCTCTGTTAGGATTATACACACTACTTTATCTAATGTGCTTTTTGCTGCTTAAGATGTTTTGAGGGTAATTCAATTGCTATTTCATCAGGTTCAACCGATATGTTTAGGGTCTCTCACTAAGTGGTTCTCCCAAAGGCCGATAAAATGATCATAGGTATTGCCATACCTGCGGATGCACTCGTAGCTAACAAAGGGCTGGAAAAATATAAGTTACTAAAAGATGAAATTGCAAGAATATGGGCAATGTTGAGAGTAACTGTAGGGGAACTCGGAGCACTAACAACCAAGTTCTAGAAGTAATGTCGGATAAATTGGAATTGATATGAGAGAAGAGCATGCTCAAAAAACTGCTCTATTGGGGACAGCTAGGATTTTGATATTGGTACATGGGTGTTAAATATCTTTCACGACATTTAACACCTAAGTACCAAGTCATACAATTTGTAGCAAGAGATCCTGTGAGATCTTTGACAAAAGAATGTTGTTCGCTCTCACAGAATTAACCAGAGCAAGTAAGACCGAGAACTCTGAGAAGTAAAATGTAATAATAATCTTTTCTGTTATAGGCATAAGGCCTGCAATTTTAAGGATGCGGCTAGTCGAATACATCGGCCACAGTACTTGATTGGTAATTATTTCATCGACCCCGAAAGGAGGAAAGACAAAGTGAATCTCGGCGAAATTTGAACCCAAAGCGTAAAGATCAACGAAGTGCCGCTAAGCATTTCGCCTAGCATGCTAACGATTCTGCCAGCTCGCTGCCTACTAATAACAACGGTGGTTGCTTCCGTAGGTTTCGAAGTATGATTGCTTGAAGGAGAGTATTTAAAGAAAAGAGAAGAAGAAAAAAACGAAAGAAAAAGTCTGGGAAAAAGAAAAACAACATTTGAAAAGAAAAGAACAAAAGAAGCTGCATCTATTTGCGATGGATGTGTGAATGGAATCTGAGTCCAGGTATGGATTTTGCTATGAAGTCACAGTGGAGAGACTGATGATTTTGATTTTGCCATTTTTTTAATATTAATAATAATGATGATGATAATAATAATAATAATAATAATAATAATAATAATAATAACAATAATAATAATAACAATAATAATAATAACAATCCTTTCTACTAAAGGCACAAAGCCTGGAATTTGGCGGGAGGGGATTAGTTGACTACATCAGCCCCAGTATTTCGCTAGTACTTAATTTATCAACCCCGAAAGGATGAAAGGCAAAGCTGACCTCGGCGGAATTTGAACTCAGAAGTAGCGACCGGCGAAATACCGTCCACCGTGCTAACGATTCTTGCAGCTGGCCGCCTTTTTAATAATAATAATAATAATAATAATAATAATAATAATAATAATAATAATAATAATAATAATAATAATAATAAATTCTCAATCGCAGGATAATGCTAATAATATAGCCTGAACAGGATAAGATACCCTTATTTTGCAGAAAAAAGTGTAGGCCGCTTACACTTTTTTCTGAAAAATAGGGGTGTCTTATCCTGTTCAGGCTATATTATTAGCATTATCCTGCAATTTGAGAATTTAAAATCACTTCTTTAACTTTCTAAGACATCTCACCGCTTCTAAAAGCAAACTTCGTTTGTTTGTTTACGTTCATCATAATTTGAATTTAATAATAATAATAATAATAATAATAATAATAATAATAATAATAATAATAATAATAATAACAACAACAACAACAACAACAACAACAGCAACAACAACAACAGCAGCAGCAGCAGCAGCAGCAATATCAGACCCTTTAAAATCACCTGGAGAATGTTAGAGTCCGCCAAATTTGTACTGAAGGTAATGTGAGTTGATAACTTTGTATTTCTCGAAAAGATTAATGAGTTATTTTCAAACAGGATTAACACTAAATACTCATTGTGATGTAATGATTTTTGTCGCTATTAATTGAAATTGCTGTAGAAGTATTTTACAACGCCAAACACTTGCACGATATATAGCTTTGTGTAATACTGTTAAAAGCTTAAATCCAATCAAGGGGATTTCGTTTGGTTTACGTGCGAATATCACATAGCCAATGTTTTATTTATTTGTTAAATAAAGATAAGATCTCTTATTTCATTTCTATAATCACTTGAAATCAGTAACTTTAAATTAAGACTTGAGAGTTGTAAAGGTTCATCGGAAAATAATTAATAATTATTATGTACGTTTTATTGTATTAAGAAGCATTAAATAATCTGAAAATAATCCTTTTCCCAAAGTTGTCCAGATTTGTAAACAGGGCAATAAATTGTTATAAATAATAGCTATAAAGCATTCGATCAACTTTGAGAAAAGACTCGCGCGCATGAATAAACATGCACCACATACACATACACACACACACACACACACACACACACTCACATATTCACACACACACACATACACATATTCACACACACACACATATATATATACACACAGATATGTGGACATGCATTCATATATACATATATACATACGTACATATAAATAAATGTGTGTGTGTATATATATACATATATATATATATATATATATATATATATA
>NC_068985.1:79392971-79394471 GCF_001194135.2 Octopus bimaculoides
ATATATATATATATATATATATATATATATATATATATACACACATATATATAGGCAAATTTGTTGTTGAAAATGCACCTAAATTTGGAAAACTTGTAATTGTTTAAAATACCTTTATTTACATATATACTAAACCAATTTCAACAATGGTTTGGTATATATGGTTTTGTGTTTATCAATAGTAAAAGTTAAAAATTATGAATTGGAAAAACATGTTTAAAGGTTTCAAATGTTGACAAATTAAGATCTTTCGATGTTGACAAATTAAAATGTTCATAACAGACAAATTTAGAATTATGAATTAGGAGGACAGGTACAGGAATTTCAATGTTGACAAGTTTAAATGTTCATAGCAGTCAATAATATTAAAACTTTACATCAATTTGGTTGAATGTACAAAGCCCATTAATGTTAGTAGTGATCGACAAGAAATGAATATCATTAAAGTTTTAGCCATACTGAGTTAAGAGGGAAAAAACAAGGGAGAAATGAAGATAGTAAAAAGAAGTAACTTTGTTTAGAGTTTCTCTGATCTTCTTTCCGTAGGAGCTTTCGCTTGTAGCGGTATATTTTGCTATCAGGTGTATTGATAGAGAGGGAAGGTTTGGTATTTCAGGTTTATGTCTACGGGGCATTGGCCTAGGTGCTTGCTTACGGGAACTTTGCTGGTCGTGGGGTCCCAGATTTGTTGCCTGTGCACCGTAAGTTTATCCCTCAAAGTTAAGCTAGTTTGACCTATGTAGTCCCCACCATACCCTCCACATATGAGAACATAATCAAGTTCTTTGAAGCACAGGTGAAGTGATTTTCTATGGCAAAAGTTTGACCTGACTTAAATTTCCCTCTCTATCAATGCACCGGAAACACTTCAACCCTTCTCCGTTTAAATTAAGAAAGTATACTCATTAAAAAGTATAAACCACAGCTGAATATACTTTAGAAGGAAAAAACAGTAAAGAGAAAAAGGAAACAAAAAGACTCAATTTCTCCACAAAAAAAATCAACCAGGAACGAAAAACAATTTTAAAAACTTTACTAACAGACTTCCACCCGGGTTTCGAAACCGCAACTCCAAATGACCATACAAACATCAGTTTCCGACGTCACCTACTTTTGGACCAATGAAATTTTACAAACACCAGTTGCTGACGTCACCTAACTCTAGACCAATCAAAACCGAACTTCAGCAAATTAAACAAAATGACCCTTTAAGAGATTCAACCAAGCAAAACGACTGATGACCGTTCTTCACAGGGAACCAACCAGGCAGAACGACAAACTTGACCACCGGAAAAACACGACTTCAACAGTACTTTAACGAATCAAAATTCAGATCTGCTCGAGGTAAAAATTATAAATACATCCAAAAACATAAGGTGTTTTCGCTCAATAAACACTCACAACGCCCGGTCTGGGAATCGAAATTGCGATCCTACGACCTCGACTCCGCTCCGCTTGTGTGGGCCATCGGTCCTACACACACACACACACACACACACA
>NC_068985.1:79395241-79396318 GCF_001194135.2 Octopus bimaculoides
AATAACATTCTACAGCTGCTGTAGGGACCAATTCTGTAGGTTTTTACTCCACTCTAAACGCTTTACAACGTTTGTTTTTGAAAGTAGTGGTTTTCTGATTGCAGCCCTCCCGTGAAATCCGGCTTTGTGCAGCTCCCAGTGAACAGTCTTTGTGGAAACTGGGTTCTCGAGCTGGTCATTAAGCTCTGCAGTAATTTTGGGCGCTGTACTTTTGTAATCCTTTCTAACAATTGGCGTAAGAGTCCGACGGTCTCTATCTGAAAGTTTTGGGTTTCTTCCGGAGTTTTGTTTTGACAAGGAGGTTTTTCCCTCTTTCTCAAAGGCTGTCATTACTTTGGAGACAGTACTTTTTGATACACCAAACATTTAGGCTGTTACGCTAGCGCCTGCCATAAGAGCACCAACAGTTTGACCTCTTTGAAAGTCAGATATATCTGTCATTTTAATGAATTTTAATTACCTTTTTCTGATAATATCTGAAAAGAAACATTAATATTAACAAAAGATATTAAGCAACACTAAAAAAAACAAAACAGTTTTATAGATATTTCAAAATTATGATGCAATGATGCTAGGTGTTTCCATTATTTTGTCCAACCCCTGCATGTATGTGTAGAATAGGAAGGGTTTAAGTCACTGATGATTTAGGTCACAAGTGCTGCAATAGGTAACCTTTAGGATCCAGGTTCAGAACGGATGATGTAGCCAGGGATCCATATCAGGCTTCCGAGTCAGCTGGTAAAAATTAAAGGAAAAGCAAAATAAGACCAAGACAGGACAAGCTTAAAAGATCATTTTGGATATTTTAATTAAAGTAAAAGTGAATGAAAGAAATGAAAAGTTGAAGTAAATAATGTCTCACAAGTGTTTTGGGGATATCCTAGGTATTGGATCGATATGTTTCAATGTGTTGATCAACATCCCCCATATACTGGGTATTCCGTCATCCGAAACAAGGTGTGTGTGAGTGTGCAGGAAAGTTCTAGACAAACTTTAAAGTAGATAGAAGTTTAAAGTTCATAGTTCACCTTGTTCCGGAGGTTATGGAGGTTTTATGTATATTTCCGTGAAGGTGTA
>NC_068985.1:79396539-79401188 GCF_001194135.2 Octopus bimaculoides
CACACATACAGCTTATCTCGGATTACAGAATACACAGTGTATGGGAATATTAATCAGCATATTGAAACATCGATCCAATACCTGGGAGATCTCAGAAACAGCTGTAAGACATTATTTAGTCCTACTTTTCCTTCTTTCATTCAATTTTACGTTAATTAAAATCTTCAAAATGATCTGATAAACCTGTCCTGACTTGGTTCTATCTTACTTTTCCTTTAATTTTATATATATATATATATATATACACACACACACACACACACACACACACACACACACACGTATATATGTATATTGATAGACACAAACGCACACACACACATATGCATGTACATTGATAGATACTCACGTGTATATTGTATATATCTAAATATATGTGTGTGTGTGTGTATTTGTATATATTGAAAATACATATATGTATCTATGCATATACATGCTAGAATTAATCTATGTATGAATGTATATGTATGTTTGTAAGCATGTGTGCATGCATTTATATACGTGTGTATGTATGCATTACATACGTACGTACGTATGTATGTATGTATGTATGCATGTATGTATGTACAACTTGTACGGTTCCTAGGCTCGGCTGGTTTTTAAACGCGATACTAACGTTACTTAGATGACGTTGATTGCATATTTCCCATGTTACAAAGCTGTAGCATTCAAAACGACATTGGAGGGAACAGAATCTGGATATTACACACACACACACACACACACACACACACACACGCACACACACACACACACACGCACACACACACACACACAAACACACAAACACACACACACACACACAAACACATGCACACACACAGACATGCACACTCACACACACGTACGCTCGTACACAAACACACACAGACACGAACAGACACACACACATACGCGCATACACACATACTCACACACAAACACGTGTTTGTATGCGTGTGCGTGTGTGTATGCGTTTCCATATTTGTTCACACTCAGTAATTACACAGTTATCTAAGCAGAACGAAAAACACACGTGGGGATCTACAAGCTGGTTATCTAACTAAACACACTAACAGCATTATTGCTGAGAACTATAACCTACCCTGTACAATCGAACACACGCACGCACAGGGACACATACACGCGTACACATAAGTACAAGCATACACCAAATACCCGTGTCAGGTGAGGTGGTCTATAGGTCATCCTGGAAGGCCAATTTGCATTGCCAACAATGCTTAACTCTGTTGACTGTCAAACTGGTTGTGTTTGGTTTACTAATCGTTTGTTTGTCGTGCGGATCGGAATTCTTAAGTACATTTACATTTAAGTCATCCGTACATACATTATGTTACACGGATAAATGCACGTATACGCATAAGCATTCATAGAGACATGAATACATACTATATACCCTATACATATATATACATACGTAAATGCATATACACACACACACACACTCTCTCATATATACACACGCACGCACGCACACATACAAACTCACATACACACACGCACGCACAAACACACACTCTCTCACTCTCATAGACACACACACACACACACACGCTCACACACCCACACACGCACCCCCCCACACACACACTCACAAAGTGTCGTCTAAATTGCACAGAAATGACATCTCATTTTAACAGATATATTTACCAAAATTACATAAAAATATCTTCCAGTACTAAAGAGTAAACTTATTCCATAAAATCACCATTGGCTTCAACCACAGCCCTGCAGACAACTTCTCAGAATCTCCTGCAATTCTTTTGGACTGTCTCCGCATTTAAGTTGGTGAATGCGTCCATAACTATTGCTTTCAGTTCATCTTTATTGTTATAAGGAGTTTTTTGGGTCTCTCGCTCAACTGCGCCCCACACATAATAACCAAGAGGGTTGCAGACTGGAGAGTTAGGTGACCAGATTTTAGGGGCGATGTGGTCGCAGAAATTGATTGACAGCCATGACTGGATTCCCATGCTTGTGTGGCATGGTGCATGCAGAGTCTTGTTACCAGACACAGGGTCTTCCACCAGGTACCCTCTTGACCCAGGGCAGCACTACCTCCTCCAGACACTTGATGTAGGCCTCCGTGTTGAGTCTGGGGCCGTGTTGGAAGATGAATGGAGGCATAACGTCGCCATCACCAGTGATCACTCCAAACACCATGTACTCAGATTACACTGTTCTCAGATTTACACTGAAACTTACTGATATGTTTCTATTGAAGCTTCCGGCGCGAATGCCAAGCAATACATCATTTCCAAATTTCTGGCAGAGTGAATTGCGTCATGGTGCTGTTTTTTTTTTTTTTTTTTTTTTTTTTTTTTTTTTACAGACGGAGCCTAACTGACCGGACAATACTGTGTAGTCGACAAAATCAAAAACAAACAATGCGCATACGCGAAAAAAAAAATAGCGACAATTTACACATCGCACTCTCTATGTGTGTATATATATCTATATCTATACACACACATATATATATAGATACAGACAGACATAGATACATACATGCATACATACATACATACATACATACATACACACATACATACATACTTACATATATATATATATATATATATATATATATATATATATACACGACTGTGTGTGTATACGCATATACCTCGCACGCACTGACACACATATACATCTACAGGTTATATCGTAAGTGATGTAGCATTTCAATGGACTGCTATAGTGATGCTGAAAAGTTGATCATACGGCCATTATTTCTAGTTTCTCGCCGGAGAGGCGTTCAATAGATTACATATTAACGAAGGATACTTTCAATATATGGCGCTGAGCTGTATCCAAGACATCCACCTTGCAAGTAATCTATCCAATGTAGCTTCGAAGTGTGGGTGTGTTATACAGGACGAATGACACTTGCCACAATGAAATATTCTGGGTAAATACGATATGAATAAAAAGAAAAAGCGACGTCCTTTATGGTCTCTCATGTCGTTTGGTTTTCGTCATTTACCTCAAACACACAAACATATGTGATCGTGTCTGTCTTTATGCTTCACCGGTGTTGCATCTATGTTATTCCCCTTTTTCGTCCCCTAAACAATCGGTTCGGCAAGAAGAGAGCTATTAAATAAGTAGAATATTTAAATACTGATGTCGCAATGACCAACTAAACCCACGAAAACAAAAAAGCAAGACTTCATTATGCCTTCCAACCAACGGCTGAAACAAGTTACAGCATTTAATGTCTGAGTGGTTGAGGTATTCTGATATATCTCAGTGTGATATTTTATTATTTTCAGTGAAATTTGGTAGATAGAGACTAAATTTGTATCTACATTGTTTTATTTTGATGGTACGTATATTTTCAGCATAAAAATATAACAATAGACATAAGAGGAAATGCATTAGCAATTGACAAAATAACAAATAAAATAACTACGCGTATTGATCTCGTGATACATGGTCTTTTATTTCCATTTCGAGGTCATGAGGTAAAATCTGTGTCGCTTACTTTGCAGGCTGAAAACAGAGTAACCGTCATGCTCTTTAGTTAAATTACAGTTGACATATTTCATGAAGCGAGCATTGAAATGTTAACTATAAAATAAATATACAATGAGAGAAACTTGTTACTAATTAATGACTAATATCGTTTTAATTATTTCAGCAAGTTCAGTGTACAATTAAAGGCACGTTTCGATTTATTAGAATTTCCTAGCAAAACCGAGTAATTTCTCCGATGGTTTTTCTCTAAATTGCTTCTGCTCTTCCTCGTCAACCAGTGAATAATATTGTATATTTACTTAGTGTTTATTCATGACTACCTCGGCAAATATGGCGATATCTATGTTTTGGAAATAAAATATCCAAGTCATAATCATTGACTAATAAGAATATTTTCCTGATAGTTTTAAGGAATCATTGCATTTTAAATGTTTAACTCCAAGTTATTAAAGAGAGTTAGAGCGTCAATCTTACAACGCACTGAGCAGGCGATATGCATTCTAACGCATAACCCAAGTGAAAGAGTTGTTGCTATATAACAAGATTAGAATTCAAAGTGAAAGTAATTATTGTATTTGTTGGTACCCTTTCATCACTACTGCAGTGAGCACGAGGAGCTCTTTAATTCGATAAAGATATCTAAATTGACCAGAAAATATAAGTAGTTTTCTATAAGTACCGAAATAATTAAAACGTGACTCATTGAAAAAATTGTTTATATTCTTCAATTCGTAATTATATCTAAATAGTATTCTAACGCTCATAAAATTCAATATGTTGGCACTTACTAAACTATTATTTTTCATGCAGGAGGCATTTGAAAGTACTTTAGAGTTATATGTTCCGATAAACGTTACCCTTATTTCTTCTGATTCCAACATACACATCCTGTCACATTATACACATGTTTATTATTTTACATTTCTGGCTATTTTCTTCATATAAACATCATATTTTTACACACACATGAACACATGCACACACAACCACTACACACATATGGAACAAACACTCACACTCACACACAGCTACACACAAACACTGAGACATGTACACGTCGCAGAAATTCGCACATCAGCGCATTCATTCCAACGTGTGTCTGCATGCATGTTTTTATGTACGTACGTATGTATGCATGCATGTATGTATGTATATATATATATATATAT
>NC_068985.1:79401830-79402416 GCF_001194135.2 Octopus bimaculoides
TATATATATATATATATATATTCTTTTTTTCAATGAAATCTCCCAACGACAATGTAAATTTCATATAATTTAGGCATCCTTGGCATGAAGAGTAGCTTGTGGTCTACCCCTCGTTTGGATAATTTGCTACTTCCAAGATTCCGCTAGCTATTAATTATATGTTGCCTGAATTTTATCTACTCCATTCACTATATATACATATATATGTATATATGTGAATATATATATAAATATACTTATATAGGTAAATGAAAAAAAGCCAGAATGCTGAACTGGAAGCATAATTTAATAAAGATTTTTTCTAACCGGTTTTCATTGCGATGAAGCAAATTATCAAGAAGAAGGAGAATGAAAATGTTTTTTTACAAAGAAGTACAAAAAAGTACAAAATGAAGAAAATAATATATAAAACAATAATATATAAAAAAAATAAATATACCCATACATTATATTGTCTTTGAGCTTTTGTAGTTCAATAGTAGTTCATGTATAAATTGGTAGGAAAAATAAGGATGCATGAGAGTTGAGAGTTTTGTTAGGTTTAAAAAAAGGATCAAAAGTTTGTGTTAAGCAGGAAATGTGGTGT
>NC_068985.1:79409833-79411191 GCF_001194135.2 Octopus bimaculoides
TATATATGTATGTATGTATGTATGTATGTATCTTCAGTGTTGCATAAATATGCATCAATTTTAGCGCCCTTACTGAAGAGGCACGGCCGGCAATTTAATTTATTTGCATATTAATGCATAAACTCGTGTATTAAAGTAACTATTGAAATGTTTTTTTTTAAATTTTTCATTCCCTTTGAAATTACCCTTATTCGTGGTTTGGGCTTTTACTGCCCTTTCCAGCATGTAAGGTGTCCTGTTAAATGTCACATCTTTTGTGTATAAAAACGTACACTAATTTACATACATATATACGTCCATATATATGTATATGTTTATATAAGTATATATATGCATATCTATATATACATATATACATACATACATACACACACATACATATACACACACGTACATACACACACACACACACACACACACACACACACACACACACATATATATATGAACATATATACATATGCATATATGGGTACAGGACGTCGCCAACAGTAAACCACACGAAAGACGAAATCAAATGACTTAAATGCGCAAATAACGGGAGAAAAAAAAGAACAAGTAATACAAAGAATTACCCTTAATCAGTTGTCGGCTGTCTATCTACTCCCCATTTTGACACACACACACACACTCACATGTATGTATTTATGTACGTATGTGTATATGTATGTATATATGGATGTGTCTGCGAAGTTGCTACTTCTCGCCGACATAACAAAACGGGACGTCGAAGAACAGATTGATACAATATGTAGCAGGTTGGAAAAGAGTAAGCGCTGTGGGCAGTTTGCTCGACTAAAACCACTCCTTCCAAACTGTGTTCCAGTCTGACTACTGGCCAATGGCTGAAACAAGTAAAAGACAAAAGACGAATGAAGAAAGAATACGAATATGTGAGATATTTTTTTGTTTTGTTTTTAACTTTACTTGTATCGTGATGGAACGAAAATGAAGCCAGTTGTTGCTGCCGATGATTATCTCCAAGTTACCCTGTTATCAAATACAGTCAGTTTCTGACATTGTGCAATGCAAACGGTTAAACATATGGACTCTCAAATCAATTTTTATTTAGATGCTACAAGTTGTTTGATCAACTAAATTACAGATACCGTCCATCCAACGGTTTTCTACAGTTTGTCCTCTACTAAAGTTTATTCACAGAGGCTTAATTTGATTCGAGAATATGAAGGATGCAAACATACAACGATGCTTGTTACAGTATGTTGCTGAACTGACAAGACCTAAATCGGCCCGAAACTATGATAAAGACACTTTGTCCAATATGTCAAGCAGTACTATCGAATCTGGATCGCAGGGTTATGAAATGAGTATATATATATATATATATATATATATAT
>NC_068985.1:79411399-79413281 GCF_001194135.2 Octopus bimaculoides
ATATATATATATATATATATATAGTCAATTTATATAAACGATCAATAAAATTAAGAATTACAGACAACAAGAGGACGTGCACAAGGAATATATTAATTTACGCTCAGTAAAAGGAGAGAGGATTTCACGTTTCGAGGATAGCTCTTCGTCGGAAAGGAGAAAGGGGAAAGTCCAAAGAAGGAAAAGAAATCGGCAACAGCACGTATCTTGTTACGTTATACATGAAGTTAGATTTAACCTCAGAACATAAAAACGGACGAAATGCCGCTAAGAATTTTATCCGGCGTACTAGCGATTCTCTCGGCTCACCGCCTTGTGAAATCTATTTGCAATAACGTCGTATCTAGTCCTGCATCTATGGGTTACCAAACTGCTTATACTAAATCTTATGGAAAATCACAGAGAATGTGTTATTGTAAACACTTGAAATGTGTAGAATGCATCAAACAGGCAAAGAAACAGACTTTGATTACAAAGGAAAAACAACACTTTAGCACTGTCCGTGATTTTTTGATTGTGTCTTTTACGTGAATACGCGATAAGCAACAGACAACCAGTGTTTCTTAGAAAAAGACATTCAGTAATAAATCTTTTTGATAAAGCAAAGGGTGATAGTGTTAAAAGTTATGTATCTATATGCATCTTCCCTCTGGTTAAAAACAGCTTTGGCAATAGCGACGAGCAGGATATCACATAAATAAAGGAATACATGAATGAATGAATGAGTTAATTAATTAATAGATAAATAAAAGTATTGTGTCTCTACAGAACTTGGCATCTCCGAATTCAAAAATGTTTAAAGTGACGAAAACATCGATGATGTGAATGTGACCTAAGAATCTTAATTGGTTTCGTTGCTTCCGTAACACAATATCCTTGAAACTGGATTGCGTCAGTCAATTTTGACACAATATTAACCAAGAAAATTTCAAGAGTGAATTATTTAAAATTTATCCCTGTTTTATCTATGTCGATGATAAACGTCGTTTTCATGTTATCATTGTAAAATGTTTATCCGAATTAGTACTTCTATTTTGAAAACTGGAAAAAATAAATAAATAAAAGAAAAAAACTACATATCGGCTCAGAACGCTTGTGAAAATGTTTGTCATCAGCAGGCCATGTTGAAAAGCATAGATTATCGAGTAAACACAATGCAAAATGCGATAAATCAACTAAATAATGTATACAAGTAGTAAATGAAGCGGACTACGGAATACATGTAAAATAATTATCGAAACTCTATATTTTTGTTGCGCAACAAATGTAGTTCAGAGTGTTCATGCCTTTGATAACTTAAGCGAATTTTCCGATGTAAGCCTTGGTATCATTTTAGGACTTCCATATTTTCTGTCGAGCGATATTCTTTCAAGGAGAAGAGCTCAAAGGTCAGTGAGTTACAGATATGCAATGGACCCCGCGCTACTTTTCGTATTATGGCTGAGGTTGTTTGGGATCTTAGAGTAAACGATGGGATAAGGTTTGAACAGCTCGCAGTACGCCTCAGGTTTCTTCGGATTTTATGCATTGTCTTATTTTAAGGGAAAAGTCTTCTCCGAGTTAGACAAAAACGTAACTTCGATAAGAGGGAGTTGAATTTTGAAAAAAATGTTCAGAAACTATTCTTAATGGCCCAGCAAATATGTACAGTGTTTTCAATATTTTGGCAACAATAAAACAGGAGTGATTTTTGTTTGCAGTCTACGCCTGTCATAGATGCCCCCAAATCTTCATATTTAAGATAAAATGGTAGATAGTAAAAGACAAAATGGAAAATGTCAACTTCTCATGCATAATATAAAGAAAATATGCATTATCCTTCATTGTATCCAAGTTTTCAAAGGTCTAATAATATAACTAGTATTCATTGCCCCCCCCCCCC
>NC_068985.1:79417798-79419788 GCF_001194135.2 Octopus bimaculoides
TATATATATATATATATTAACAATTTCGTATAGTGGTGGAATTTCTCACGCAGAACACGGTTTACTTTGAACATTTTTGACAAGATTTCGCATTTTAGAAGTTATTTCTTGTAAAAGTTGTCCTATTTGGGTAATTTTAACCAATCGACGATGTGTATTCAGTTGAAGAAAGCTACTGCTATTTATATAGGTATATATATATGCATTTATCTATGCATGCATCTATGTACATATTTAATGTCAGTCTAGGTGTGGTGTGTAGGTGTCTTTATGTTTGTCTCCATACCGCCTGACAACCGGGGTTGGCTCGTTTACACCTCCGTAACCTATCTATCTGGCGTAAGTAACCTGTAACCATGTACCACAGGGTCGATTCGTTTGACTAAAACGCTTCGAGGCGGTGTCCCAACATGGTCATAGTCCAATGATTGAATGAAGTGAAAAAAAAACAATAGACTAAAAGAAACTGCCCTGTTTTAATGTTTTACTGACATTATTTTCAAAATGTCGTAGAAGAAAATTGCTTATAATTGTTTTGTTTTTGTTCTTGTTTTTTTCACATCAAATGTTCACATCGACTGATATAGTAACTTATACAAAAATTTATATAACTTTTTTATCTTCTTTCTCAGAAAAGTAGTCTGTATTTGGCGGATGTGATGAAGCTGGTAGGGATGATAATGATGATGACGTTGTTGAAAGTGGTGAGTCTGATGTTGCTGGGGTGGTCGTTATGGTGGTGTGGAGTGTTGTGGAGATGAATGTGATGATAGCGATAATAATGACGACGATAAAATGATGGTGGTGGTGATGGTGGTTGTGATGGTGGTGATGGTGGTGGTGATGACGATAATAGTAGTGGTAGTCGTGATATGCTTATGAGTGATTACGATGAAACGATGATGATGATGATGGTTCTGGTGGAGGTGATGGTGGTAGTGGTGTTGGCAATGATGACAACGACGATGACGATGATCATGATGATGATGTGACGTTTGTGTAGGTGGCGGTAGTGGCAGCAGTAAAATGGTGTTGATGGTCGTGGCGGTGTTGGTAATATCGCTGGTGTTAGTGCTATTGCTACTGCTGCTACTGATGATGATGCTGCTGACATTTTGAAGGCAGTAGTGACGGTGTTTTTGTTGTTGTTGTTGTTGCTGCTGCTGAGGATATTGGATGTGATTATTATTATTATTATTATTATTATTATTATTATTATTATTATTATTATTATTATTATTATTATTATTATTATCATCATCATCATCATTGAGTGATAGAGCAACGCATGCCATCAAAGTGATACTGAGGTACAATATACGAAGCCCAGTATACCCATCATGACTACCTACCTGATAAGGGTACACGAGGCATATGCATCACAACCATATCAGCACGACATGTTGAGCTCATATCAAGATAAACGGGTGAAGTCCAGTTAGAATTTTCTCAGGGCTGAGTAGCCCATCCCGCTCAAAATGCCCCTGACTAAAGGTTGTTTAAAGATGTTGAACGAAACACCCATGTTTCCAGAGGTAAATTATTCAAACCCAAAAGAATTCCTCTCAACATGATGTTCCGCAACTATTTCTGCTCATGATCAGAGAGGCACATATCGTCAACCACCAAGGGACATGCCCAACTGGTTAAGGTCAAGTAAATATGTGGTAATGAGGAGAATATTTGCTGTAGCCCATCTTTATATATCAAGACAAATCATGTACATGATGACACCTCTAAATCACTTAAGATCAGAAGCCATGAAAGCCAATGACTCGTACTGCATCAGGGTGTATCAGAATATTTGCTGTATCCTATCTTTTTATACCAAGTCAAAACATATACATAACACCTTCAATTACTGAAGATCAGAAGCCACGAGAGCCAGTATCCTCTTCTTCTTCTTCTTCTTCTTCTTCTTCTTCTTCTTCTTCTTCTTCTTCTTCTTCTCCTCCTCCTCCTCCTCCTCCTCCTCCTCCTCCTTCTTCTT
>NC_068985.1:79419798-79424974 GCF_001194135.2 Octopus bimaculoides
TCAATATTCCTTGTGCTAAGAAACGTGTGAATATACTCAACGTCAGAAACGTATTTTCTTTTAAAATACTATTTACGATATTTATCTGAAAAGCAGTAATTCCCACGGTCGGCACAGTATTCATATTTTAGTTAACAACATAATATCACAATAGATGATGACATTTAGGAACAGCTGAACACTGTCCTCTACAGATATGTGATATTATCGAAATTTTCTATCGAATCATATAGGTTAAAGTATTCCCAATATTTGAAGCTCAACAGTTATATTTTTGATGTATCTCAGGCTTTCATTTTATAGATCTAAACGTTAAAATATGTTAAGATGTTACAAGTCCAAACGCGGTTACCATTCCTGTCAATATTAGCATCGACGAAGGCGGAAAGCTCGCAGAATCGTTAACACGCCGGGGAAAATTCTCTAGCGGCATTTCGTCCGTCTTTACATTCTGAGATCAAATTCCACTGCGATCGACTTTGCCTTTTATCTTTTCGTGGTCGGTAATAAATACCAGTTGAACATGGATGAGTGTGTGTGTGGCGGGGGGTGTCTAATCGACTTAACCCTTCTCCCGAAATTGTTGGCCTTGTGCCAAAATTTGAAATCTATATTTTATTGGCCTTCAAGGCGGCGGCCGGGAAAAATGCTCTAGCGGCATTTCGTCCGTTTTTACATTCTGAGTTCAAATTCCACCGAGGTCGACTTTGCCTTTTATCCTTTGGGGCTAGATAAAATAAATACCAGCTGAACAAAACGGTCGATGAAATCGACTTAATCCCTCTTCCGAAATTGCTGGCCTTGGGCTAACATTTGAAATCAACATTAGCATCGATGTAAAGTTTTCTGGTCGATATTTTGTTAAGCAGAATATTACTCATTCCTTTTTTTTTTCTGTAAGGTAGAACTGTCCAGCAGGTAGAATTATCGCATGAGATATCATGAACGACCGTATGATTCTTGAGGAGTTTACAAGTTTGGGTGGGGCGGCTTATGTGTTGTCACAGTGACTCGAAGAGCTACGCCAGTGGAGCACAAGTTCTTGGTAAGGCTTTCATACTTGAAAGTTGAATGTAGTGAAAACTGTTTTCTAAACCAAAACATTTAAATTAATAGTCTCTCGAACTCCCCTTTACCAATTAGCGTTTGTTACAAAAGCCAAGATAATGATGCAACCATAATTTGTGAAGGTGTTGCGATCAAAGATAGAGTTAGGTAAGAGTATAACATCAGACTTCGAAGAGTATGTTAGTCACAACTGACCTCTTGCAGTTAGATGCATTATTAGTATCGACGTACTAGTGCCTACAGTTGAGATACTCAAGTAGATTACATTTGCTTCATGTTTATTAATATCTACAAGATCCTGATATCAACGTATCAATGGAAAGATTTTACAAAGCTAATGATATTGCCAGGTTCTATGTTGGAGGGCAAAAGAACGAGGAAAAGAGTTGATGATCATTTTAAATGTTAACTTGCTAGAATTAGCAACCAAATACTCCTCAAAGCTGTCGTATCATAAGGGATAACTTATACACTATTTCTGAATGTCTTTCATTTTAAGTTTGCTCAATCAGAGTTACTCAGATAAGTCCTTTGTTCTCTACGGAGCATAGGCCACTGTTTTCAACTCTGGGCTGTCTTTTCTGCTACTCTCCAGCAGGATTCCTGCCTTTTCAGCTCTGCCTCAGTATCGTCCTGCCAATTTAGTCTGCTCTATCGGGAGGGTGAAGGCGAGTTTTGATGATGTCCATTTCTGTCAAGTAGTTAGTTACCAGGATTAAGTTGTAGGCTGGTGAATTGTCTTGGTGTACGTGCTCAGGCCTTTTTCAACAAAATTTCTTCCTGAACTCCCTTAAAACATTCGCAAAGTAATCTTTGTTAACCGTCTGGCCAGAGGGAACCCAATGGATGTAGATGATACCCTTGCTGTTGAAAAATGAAATCATCATGAGATTCCGAGTGGACTTGATTTGCCTAACCTCTTGTGCCAGTGGAAAACATACCCAGCTTATACATGTTCATCCGTAAGCAGCCTGGAACATTTAATATGCTTTTCGTAGCTTTTTAACCCAGTTTACCAGAAAACTACTGCATAGTGACCTTCCAAGTTGTCTTCATGTCCCAGGCTAGTTAGCTGTGACAAGCAGTGTTTAGTAAGGTGTATTCATAGCGCTGTTACAGCTGTCTACTTCAATCTGGATAAACAAAAGTTAGAAGGTCAATTTAATAGAAGTGTAGTATTGAATGATATACTAAAACTACACTAATCTAGGACAGTTATAACTGCTTCTCCTAAAACATTCGCAAATCTTCTGAAACGTACCTAGTTTACTGATCCTAGCGTCCTTTCTGTAATAAAACAACACTAACGTATGGATTCCATGATGTCTATTTTTATTTTACGGGCAGAGTATAATTATTTAAAAGTTGTCATTCGGTACGTTCTCACTCTTCTGTCCATATACATGCTTATGCATGTGCTGTCGCCTTATTAAACACGCAATCCTCTTAGAGAAATTTCTTTTTAACAGTTTCAGTAAAGTTCATAAAGAATGTGAAATCAATAAATTGGCCTTTTGGATGTTTTCATTTTCAGCAACAACATTCGTCCTTGCTATAGCAAACCAGTTTTCTATGTCAACTTGGCCTTAAAACTGAACATCAAATTCTAGTACACGTATTAAGCCTCTTACTGTTACATTTCCAATACGTAGTTTTCCCACGGCTTCTGTAAAAGCTTCAAAGTTTATGGTGTATGTTTTACCGTTGATGTTGGCAAAGTATTTTCCTTCTGATTGAATTCAGCCATGATGATTTATCGCTGAAATTCTTCTTTTTATTTCAAATATAACATTAAAATGATTTAAGATCATTCCTAGAAGATTTTAGATTTTTCCTATGATGATATTTCCTTTGCTTCTCTGCAATACCCAATCATATTCGTAAGAAGCAAAATTATTGGTGATTTGTGTATGCATGCAAGTAAGCAGTGCATCGTAAAAAAGGTTTTGGACTATAATAGTTCTAATCCGTTGCAGATGTATTGGGGAAAACAGGTTATTTACATTACTTCAGTTGCTCTAACTATCGGGAAATTAAATTCTCGCCCATTTAACGCCAGGAAGTCATGAAACTAAAATAAAGTAACTTCCCAGAGACGTCCTCGGTCTCCGAAAGTATTCTATTTTCCACAAATATATGTAAATGTATGTGCATATGTAAATGTATGCGAATGTATTACAATATAAACTATTAAGACTTGAGTATATTTAGTAGCACAGCTTAAGCTGGCAAAGTGAAGAAAATCGCCTGCGTGAATTGACCTGTATATCTGTCGGCGACACTTCAACCGCGTTAACCATAACACCAAAGTGACCCGATATTGGCGGCTGTCGAATTTAACACTAAAGGCATAGAGTGGGGCAAGCTACTGTCTATACTTTGATTTTGTATGAGACAATCTTGATTGATAGTTTTGACAGCCCTATTAATCTTCAGTGGCACAATCTCCCCCTGTTGTCAAGATAGCTTAGTCTCACACCAGGTAATTCTAAGCTGACTGAAACGATCTCAAGACATAACTGTATTATAATATAGGCAACTAAGATTCAAATATATTGGCAGTGAGATTGTGTTAGATTCTATCATAAAAAAAGTAAAAAGTGAAACACTTTTTAAGCCACTTTTTGTTTGACAATCACTGCCATCTCATTAGTTTTTATTAAAACACATCTATGTATTTTAGTTTTTTTTTTAAACTAATCGTGAACTTATACAGGTTTCGGAAACATTTATAACATTTTATTCCTTGATATATTTGTATTATATATTAAGTGGTGTTTGTATAAAAATACAGATAAAATGTACAATATAAAGTTATTCAAATTTTATTTAAATGACACCAAGCAAAACGACTTATTAGCTAAAGTTATATTCTTTTATACTACTTATTAAATGCTAATTATTATAGAAAATATTTGTATTGGTTGTGAATAGAGAACATTAACATTCGACTAACCTACTAGTAGTGAACAAAGACCCAACTGTGTCAGAAACTGCCAAAACGAACATTCCAAAGGCAAACCTCATTAGTCTGATATAGAACGTGTCACAGATACGACGACCTCAATTTATCTACCGAACGCAGTTTTCTGGTTACGTACAAAACGATACTCTGAGTGCGAGAAAAGAACAAAGACGTAGTTTTAAAATATTCGAAAACATGATGCAGATGCAATATGCTCTCCATATCATAAGACGTTCTGGAGTAGTTAAAGCTCATAATAAACTAGTTTAAGGCAATACATGTTGTGATAACGAGAAATTGACAGTGTACCGTTTATAGACATCACACTCATTGACGAAATAGACAATAAATTTAAAAGAATCCACCGAAAAATGTTAATCTAAGTAATCAAAAAGCACGGAAGATCCTTCACTGGTCATAGTTTCATGAGACCGGTTTACCTGATTCTGTGGCATATATATATAGCCACTCTGGAAGGGACATCAAGTCCATCGCAGGATTACTCTATTCTGCCAGCTGAGTGGGGCAGCATGAAATAAAGTAACAAGTACAGTTGTAGCTAAATTGACGGCGGGTGCTTGTCAGCACCAGCATTGCTAGAAACAACTCTCAGTCACGTGAGAGCAATTTCCTGACGGTTGACACGGGAGTCAGGCTCCCACTCTACGATAAGCGAGATGGAGTCATATCAGTGCTGGTTTCAGATTCAATCATTCATCAGCGACCCATTACTCCGTTACAAGACCTTAATCCCCTTGTCAGCTTTATATAGAATACCATAGAAAACATTGATTTCGAAAATGGTGAAGTGAGTATTAGAAAAGTGCTCTCTTACATATACATATATACTCTTTTATTCTTTTATATGCTTCAGTCATTTGACTGCAGCCATGCTGGAGCACCGCCTTTAGTCGAACAATTTGACCCTGGGACTCATTCTTTGTAAGCCTAATACTTATTCTGTCGGTCTCTTTGACCGAATCGCTAAGTTATGGGGACGTAAACACACCAGCATCGGTTGTCAAGCGATGGTGGGGGGTACAAACACACACACGCACACACACACAAACACACACACACACACACTCACACACACACACACACATACACACACACACACACACACACATATATATATATATA
>NC_068985.1:79426539-79428682 GCF_001194135.2 Octopus bimaculoides
TATATATATATATATATATATATATATATATATGAATATGCATATACTTATTCTTTATTCCTATTTCGTACGTTAGTGAATTAGCACTCATTAGCCTTGGATTAAATGATCCTGTTCTATGTTCCAACACTAAACGCTCTTAGTCCAGATCCCAGCACGGTCAAATTCGCCGTTCCATCATTCAGGGTCAATGAAATAAATAATTAATCAAGATATGATATCAATGTAATCAATCCCACTCCATTCATAATTGCGGATATTATACCTAAATTAGATAGAATTATCAGTATTTCGTAACCACACATGAGAACATTAAACCCCTTTCTTATTATCAGTGAATCAGACGTAGCTCAAAAGAAAAACACAAGACAAACAACAAAACAAAACAAAACGCCCCAAATCTCTTAAATTACACCCTACGACATTCTCAAAGAATGAAATGTCGCTTAATTCAATCGTATACAAAGATGTGATGGTAACAATTCGAACACCTTTGATTATGTGATTATTTAAGCAGGGCCATCCTGGAAGTACATAACGAGCATTAGATGCGATGTTGCACAAATGTTGAAGCTTTATTCTCAAGCATCAATTAAAATGTCTACTAAACTCATAGTCTGCTGTTTCTTTTTTATCATTTCGTAATTTTGCCACAAAGAAATTACATCATAAACCAATAAATCGCTGTGAAATATTCATCACCATACCAAATACATCGTTGATAAATTTGTCATCATGCTTTTCTCTACAGAGTATTACATTGCTAAAGATTATTTAAAATGCTTATCTAGAGAGCAAATATATTGCTAAACAATATCTTTTTTATCTGCACAGCGAGTGCATCACTAAAAATTATTCAAAACATTTCCATCATACTGTTAATACATAGAATTTCGTTAATAAAGTAACAGAAATTCAAAGATATAATATTTTTTTTAATAATATTATTATTTCATAATATTATAACATTTTATGTTATTAAAATCAAATTTATACATTATGGACATGAAAAAAACAGCAAACAAATCAGAGCTGCTTTTAAAATTAAAATCTCAAAAAGGAAATAAAAAAGTACAAACAGATAATAGTATTTTAAACTGAAGGTAGGAAGAAAACTTCTGAAAAGGGAAATTACTATTAGGAAAGCTTAAATAATCCAGCATCCGCAGTTTTGATATTCATTAAAAATGCATTGAATTTTCGCAGCAATGCTTTTATCATCATCATCATTATTATTATTATTATTATTGTTGTTGTTGTTGTTGTTCTTCTTCTTCTTTTTCTTCTTCTTTTTCTTCTTCTTTTTCTTCTTCTTCTTCTTCTTCTTCTTCTTCTTCTTCTTCTTCTTCTTCTTCTTCTTCTTCTTATTATTATTATTATTATTATTATTATTATTATTATTATTATTATTATTATTATTATTACTGCACTTTTTTTTGCTACGTAACATTTCTTCACTGCGATATGATTGTTCCTTGTTCAGGATTTGAAGGATTGAAGAGATTTTTGACATTGAATTGCTTTTTCGTTGTTAATAAAATGCTGAGAATATTCTGAGAATAAAAAAAAGGAAAACAACAACCTTTAAACAATTTTGTTTTAACAATGTATCTACACTTCGGATAAAAAGCATAACGACGAAATTATCGATGATGTATGTTGCTTAACAATGAATTTACGGATGATGTACTGATTCACGCTGTAGTTAATTGACGTTAAAATTATATGGTTGTGAAATAACAATCTCCGTTAATAACGAGGTGTAATTAGCCTCGAGAAATTTACACCGTGACATCCAGTTGTGGATAAGAAGTAATATGTGATACAGTGGTGCCATCTGTCGCAGATCCATTCATCCATCAGTTAATCAATTAACCCATTCTTCTATCAATCCATCAATCCATCAATCAATCCATCGGTACTTATTTCATCATACCCGGAAGTATGAAAGACAAAATTGACTTGGCCGGAGTTTGAACTCAGAACGTAAAGACGAACGAAATGTTGCTAAGCATTTTGCTCGGAATGCTGACGACTGCCACTGCTCACCGCCTAATATAATATAATATAATATATATATATATACATATATATATATATATCTATATATATATATCTATATATATATATGTATATATATATA
>NC_068985.1:79430685-79431831 GCF_001194135.2 Octopus bimaculoides
TATATATATATATATATATATATATATATGTATGTATGTATAAATTTGCGTGTTTGTGTTTGTTCCCCCACCATCGCTTGAAAACCGATGTTGGTGTGTTTATGGCCATGTAATTTAGCGGTTCGTGAAAATAAACTGATAGAATAAGTATCAGGCTTACAAAGAATACGTCCTAGGGTCAATTTGTTCGACTAAAGGCGTTGTTCCAGCATGGCCGCAGTGAAATGACTGATGCAAATGAAAGAAAAATAATATATATATGTGTGTGTGTATCTTGCTGACATCATAAGAATTTTATAAAGTTTTCAGAGATCGAGAAATTATTCTCATACGGAATAGGGTATCTCGAAGTATACATATAAAGCTATAAAAATAGTATGTAAACACTGTTAGTAGCTCCGAGATATAGTATTCTAAACAAGAATCTTATATGCATATATATATTGGGTTATCCCATAAATGATACGTTTTTTTTTTAATTGCAGGAACGAAGAGTGGGACGGGATAAACTACCTGCATCCACTCGCTGTTTCTGCCGCCGCCGCCACCACCACTGCTGTGGATGGTACTACTACTACTACTACTACTACTACTACTACTACTACTACTACTGCTGCTGCTGCTGCTACTGCTACTACTACTACTACTACTACTGCTGTCACTACTACCACTAATACTGCTACTGCTGCTGCTACTACTACTACTACCACCACCACCACTCCTGCTACTACTACTACTACTACTACTACTACTACTACTACCAACAGCGAAGGGAAAAAAGTATTCATGAAGTCCAGGAAGAGTACTACGGCCATAAAGTAACCCCTAGTCTTACTAAAAAAGGCTCATCGGTTATGAAAGAAGACATGGATAAAAGAACGTCGTTTCTCCAGGTCATTGAGACAAACTTGAATTCAGATGTAGTTTGATGTTCTGAAAACACAACAGAGCTGAAGTTCCAGCTCTCACCTTACAAGCAAACGCCACAGTCAAATCAAAGTTTAAAATACATTTGAGTGTATTGTTTCTAAATTTTCATCTAAAAATAACTCAAAAATTCCCCCCCGCCTACACACACACACACACACACACACACACATTTGTACATTCACAAATGCACACATACACACATCACATTCATTCTTT
>NC_068985.1:79432851-79435301 GCF_001194135.2 Octopus bimaculoides
AAAATGAACACTAAAGATATTTTGTACTCAATGAACTTTGCTCTCTTTCTCTCTCTGTCTCCCTCTCTCTCTATCTCTGTCTTCACCTCTCAGTCTCTATCTCTCTGCTTCTGTCTCACTCTCCCTCTGTCTCTCTCCCTCCCTTTCTCCCCCTCTCACTCCCTGTCTCTCACTCCCTCTTCGTCACTTTGTCTCTCCCTCCCTCTCCGTCTCTTTGTCTCTCCCTCCCTCTCTGTCTCTCTCACAGCTGTAATGTTGATGCTGCTATCCTGTAACTCAAAGTCAGCTTTACTTACACAGAGTATGAGTTATTTTAGCATAAAACCGTTTTGGCGTCGCAGATGTGACGTCGCTGATGTGACGTCGCTGATGTGGCGTCGCCGTTTTTTGCGTCACTGATTCTACGATGACTTATTTGACGTCAGACGTTTTCATGCTTCTCTTCCCCTTCCTCCCCTCTTTCTGTCTGCATGTCTGTTTGTCTGTCTCTCTGTTTGCTATGCAAAGAAATTTTTTCTCATGTGTATGAGGGGAGGAAATGTCTTTATGTCAATAGCGTTCAGTTGATAAATGTTTTTCTCCCTCCCCCCTCTCTCTAGCCGCCTCTGTTTCTTTTATGTGCGCAGGCATATTTCTCCGTAAAATGCATGAGAAGAAAAGTGTTTCTGTCAGTGGTGTTCAGTCAATAAAATGTAATGTCTGTCTCCCTTCTCCTTTCTCTCTTTCTCTCGCTCTCCCCCTCTCTCTATTTTACTTGTGCGAGCATATTTCTCTTTGTGTGTATAAGAAGAAGGTAAGTGTTTACGTCAATAGTATCCAATTAATAAATTATAGTGTTTCTTTCTCTTTCTCCTTCACACTATTTTTAAATATTTCTGGGAACGCGTGAGAACGTGCTTGCGCGCGCGCGTGGCTGTGTGCGAATATGCGAGTGTATTAGCCTCCATTGCCAAAACGTAGTCAAACAAATTAGTGTTACTGTCCAGTCAGCCGTGCCAAATCCACAGCGTCCAAACAGCAGCGCCCAGTTGACTCATTCCAACTTAAGCAGTCTTATAGCATGATAGGTACGTGGACGAGTATCTTAGTGTATTCGAATCACAGATCCAGCCCTCCGGATGTCACATGCATCGTTGTAGACTGCAATGTCTTTTCCATCATGCGATGAATATGCCTCATGTAGACAAGCCTTAGAGATAAAAATGTATTGAAGTAACAACAGTAGGTTTCTGAAATTTTTATTGTTGTTCATTCACAAATAATTTGTAAGTAGATGCATGATCAAAGACATTCCAGCTGTGCCCATTCCGCAGGACCTCGTTAATCAATGTGTCCTTTCTTACTAAGGCGGTACGAAAGAATTTGCGTGAGATGTGGATCGAGAGATTGCGTAGATATTTCATGTTGTTATTGCTGTTGTTGCTGTTCTGAACAAGGTATACATTTATGTTGCGACCTTCCCGTCATGCCCTACTGTGATGTACTCCCACAACCACGTTATGCACTGTAGGGTCTCCGAGAGAAATATTTCAGAGCAGAACAAATATACTGTCTGGCTCTTTCTCGGAAGGGGATGGAGCTTTCTCCCACCCCATCAGTAATTCACAGATCTCCGAGTTCTCCTTAGCTTTTCGGACCCCAGAGAAATGGATCGGCTGAACCCCACTCTCATAGGCCCCAATACACTGATTACTTCGTATTTCAATTTGGCAGGATACAGTTTCGGTGAGATTTGGCTTTCATTTCTAGCAAGTCAAGCGGATATGTGGAGGTTTCATTGTTGGCTAATCGATCTGTATTGATCTACATGCCGATTAGTATAGACTGGCATTTTATCCTGTTGTTCATACTATTGTAGATATTTGTAAGTCAATTTCGATTAATTAATAATGTCTAGTACTTTATTTTATCGATCCCCATAGGATGAAAAGCAAAGCTGACCTCGGGGTGCTTTGAACTCAGAATGCAATGTTCCGGAAGAATTATCGCAAAGTACTTTGTCCTACGCTCTAACGATTATGAGCTATTGGATCCGGATCAATTGTGTATTGCTCATGAGTGCTTCATCGAACAGTTACAACAAATAGACTCTTTACTCAATGTTCACTTCGTTGAATAAATGATGGCTTAGTTTTCATACCACATCTATACCAGTACACCATATTTCAGAAATTGCTCTTATCCGTAATAATGTTTCTATCTATTTTATCTAAAATTAATTGGTGTGTCAATTAACAGATTAGATTACGTTGATATACATACTTCTATATATTAAAGAAATATGAGTTGTTTCTATGGTTGTCCCCAGGAGCGGTTGACATTTCTTCCGGTTTCATAAGCAAAGTGAAAGAAATCAGTTGCTGTATTGAATGAGGTTCAGGAGAGATAAATATAGAAAGTAGTGGATGTGGTGGACAATGGAAGCGGGCGTAGAGGATCATGGTATATTC
>NC_068985.1:79437330-79440950 GCF_001194135.2 Octopus bimaculoides
TATATATATATATATATATACATACATACATATGTATGTATGTATGTATGTATGTATGTATGTATGTATGTATGTATAAATCGAGAAGACAATCTCTAACATACTCAAGAAGGTACAAGAATTTAAACATAAGAATTCAATGAGGTTAAGAAACAATATAACTCTACTGTATGATACTTAACGTTAAAGTGTTGCATAAAAAGGGAAATGAGTTAACAACATGATAATCAAATTGACAATTACAAAAAAAGAAACAAATTATTAACTGAGTAGCAATTTTGATAATGAATTAAAATGAAAGGAAAAGAAGAGAAATATAATTTAAGTAATTAAAATAAATCAATGAATTAAAGTTGCAAGTGAAGAAAACGTTTTAACTGCTACGGAAGATAGTTTCTAACAAAGATACAAAGATCCATCATTGGAATCGAGATAACAAAAATGTAGCACATGTTGAACTTGAGAGAAAACTTGCATATTTTTTGTTACTTCACTTGTGTAATGTGTGTTTTAGCTGGCTGGTTACTGGTGTTATTATACTGCATGTGTTAGTATCGGTGTTGTTATTGTAGCCATGATCGTAGTAGCGAAATTTCACGTTGTGTAAGATATATCATGTAATCTGGTCAGAATAACGCTACGTTGGTCAGTAAAAGGTATTTATTTTATTTATAACTGCAGAAATAAACCAGTTGCTGATTTAGGCTGGAGAAGTGGGCATAATTATAGAAGAAAACGTTAAAAAATACATTTTAAACGGTAAAGATTATACGCCTGCACGTCTGATGTTGACAGTGCTATGTATGTATGTGTGTGTGTATGTATGTATGTATGTATGTATGTATGTATGTATGTATGTATGCTTAATTGCTTGAAATCTTCTTGTAAGAAAAGAACTGCCTTCTAACAAAGCTAGAAAACTCCATCGTTGGAAACTGGATAACACAAACATTGTCACATTTTGCATTTGACAAAAGTCATGTATTTTCTGTTCCGCTTAACAGATTATAATTTAATGTGCCAGTTATCAGGTTGATTTACTTTCCTGATAACCCTAGCTTATCCAGATTGTCACTTAAGCATTTATTCAAAAAAACAAATGCCCCAATTACGCTTGCGAACAAACTCTTTTTTTCTGCTGACCTAAGTTTGACACCTGTTTTGGGTTAACGTGGGGTCACTGAGTTTAAAAATGGCAATAGTTTTTTTTCTCTATCACGTCAAGTGAAGTCTTTTTTCTTCTATGGGCTAGCTTATATTGGTCCCACCCGTAGCTCCAAGTTTCAGAAATGTTTCGATGTGTTTTCGTAAGGCACGTTATCAGCAAGAGTCTTAGCATCAGATAGGCGTTCAGTGAGTGAGGTTGCGACGCCCTATCCGCCTAGTATATGTACTTGTGTAGAAGCGTGTTTCTTATTAACTGCGTGCTCGAAAGCTCAGTCGTCTTAATTTGCGTTATTAATCTCTTCTTACTATCAACAAATGTACAAAAGATATAGTTAAACATTTCTCTTGAATATTTATTTTATCTGTGTATCTAGACATCTATTTAGACAAACTTAGATATAAACATGTTCTCTATTATTTTCTCTTTCTTCACATTTATTTTAAGAAATAACATAGGGGTTCAGTAGCACGGCATCATTGCTAAGGAAATGTTTGAATTCCCCTGACACTTTTTGTTATATATGTGGGTGTTTTACAGTACCAAGTCAAAGAATAAACATTAGTGACTTTGTGAAAAGATCATGCTTGGCTTACTTTAAGATTAAAGTTGGTGATCAGGATAAATCGTGGACCCCGCACAATGTATGTAAATCCTGTGTCGAAAGCATCGCCAATGGACAAAGGGCACAAGGAAACGACTATCATTTGAATTCCTATGGTATGACACGAGCCAAAGAACCATGTAACCAACTGCTACTTTTTTCTCAAAAAAGCTTCTGGTTATAGCAAGAGAATGCGACAGAAAACAAGTTACTCAAATCTAGATTCAGTAATTCATCCAGTGCTTCACTCAGATGAAATACCAATATCCATTTTCAACGATCTACCTTCACTGCAAGATGAAAGTAATATATGTGAAGTAGATGTAAATTATGAACATGACAGTCATACAGACTTTGTAGAAGCATCAACCAAAAGAGTTATCAGAAGTATTAGCTTCTAGGCTTAAAAGGAAGAATTTGTTGCAGAAAGAACCAAGCGTAACTTTTTATCGGGACAGAGAAAAAGACCTCTTGGCATTCTTTACAACTGGAAAAGATTTTGTGTACTGTTGTGACGTGACGGGTCAGTTAAACGCGATGGGTGTTGAACAGTATGATCCTAGTGAATAGAGGCCCTTTATAGATAGTTCACGGAAGAATCTAAAATTTGTATTACTCCAGAATGGAAATTTGTTTGGTGCACTTCCTATTGGTCAATTTGTGCACTTAAAAGAGAATTATGATCACATAAAAGTTGAATTAGATTCACTCAAGTGTGATGAACCCAAATGGGTCATATATGGGAATCTAAAAATAGTCAAATTGTACTTTGCCAACAAAGACGGTATACAAAATATTCGTATTCCTGTGTTTACACTCTTTGCACTCTTTGAAGTGCAAAGAGTGCAAATGACTCCAAAATTTGTATTAATATTTTCATATATAGTTAAGGTGGCGGCCTGGCAGAATCGCTAGCATGCCGGGCGAAATGTTTAGGGGCATTTCGTCCGTCTTTACGTTCTCAGTTTAAATTTCTCTCGAGGTCGACTTTGCCGTTCATCCTCTCGGGTTCGATAAAATAAGTACCGATTGAATACTTGAGTCGATCTAATCGACGTACCCCTTCCCCAAAATTGCTGGATTGTGCCAAAATTTGAAATCAATATTTTTATTGGAAACAAGAACTTTCTATAGAAGGAAAGTGGGTGTAAAAGCGAAACCCGCTACCGAGTGTTCCTGCCTACTTGTACCTTTGGGCATGAATCTTGGATAATGCCCGTAAGAATACAGTCGCGAATACAAGCGGCCGAAATGGGGATTTTTACGAAGGGTCTTCGGAGTAATTTTACTAGATAGATAGAGAGAGATCAGTGATGCGGTCCTGGTAGAGCCGCATCGGGATCAACTGGCGATTGTTGGTTAAGAGAGGACTAGATGGAAAGAGTTGCTGTAGGATAATTTTTCCCACGATCTTCCCAGCAATAAATGAGTGAAAAAGATGAGATATGATGGTAAGTGGAGACTCGTTACAGGGCGAGTGAAGAGCAGGATAAACTATCAGAGGAAGAGCTACCGAGAGAAGCAAGTGCTTCAGCTTGTTAGTTATACTATAAATAAACGAGGATATTTTGTTTAATTCGTATCAAAAGTGATATGTAAAATAATGAACAGACAGAAAAGTTAATTCTATATTGTATAAGTAATTCAAGATTTAATAGGTTTGTAATTCATTTCTACCCTTTTACGTGTTTTATATTTGTTTGAAATCTGTATGTTTATAGAATAATAGAATAAGGATGTTGTAGACGTTGTAAACACTATCGTAAATGCCAAACACATTTGTTTCATATATGAGGTGGTTTGGATATATATACATACACACACACACACACACACACACACACACACACA
>NC_068985.1:79441506-79447916 GCF_001194135.2 Octopus bimaculoides
GTCAGACACTTGCCGAAGGTGCCATGCAGTGGGACTAACCCCAGAACCATGTAGTTTGGAAGCAAGCTTCTTAGCACAATATGTGTGTGTGTATGTATATGTATATAAGTATATATATGTTAAATGCATGAAAAAGAATGAATTTGGCAATGTGACTAAATTGGACCACGCTTTGGAAAAAGGAATTGCTGTTAATACTCTTACTAATACCGCATACATTTACTTAGTTGTTGTTTGTAGTATACTTATTTGTTTCGTGCAACTTTGTGTTTACCAGTTTCTTTCTGTTTAGTTTTTCTTTTTAATTTCTGTTTCTTTTACATTTTAATTCGTCTTTATGTATCCCAAAACCTTTACAGCATCTTTTGAGAGCTCGTATGCAATGCAACCTTTAGTTAGTAATTCTTACTGCACAAGTCAGAATGCAAAAAAAAACAAAAAAAACACAGCAAAATTTTTCAGGAGATATTACAACAGACGTTTTTATTTTATCCCAGATATTGGGATAAAATTTGCCAAAATTCCAAAGTCCCCTGTTTTCAAATTCTAAATATTCAACCAAGAGTACTATTTCTACCAAGTGCAAGCATTAATAAGGAGGATATTGTTCTTTGGGATAGACATAAAAGGTATGTACCGTCGTAAAGGTCAACTGATCTGCTGATTTAAATATCTCTTCGAAAATCAAAGACAAACAGAATAAATACGGACGATTACTCCGAAATTTCCAGCTTCTATATCCAGATTATAAATTCACATTTAAATCAATAAAAACACTGGTCAACTCACTTTTTGCTGACTTCAGCTTCGTGGTGGTTTTTAGTTAACTTTGAGATGCTGATTTCAAATATGGCATCCATTTCTTCGATCACATCAAGTTTTCATTCCATAGTAGATCCATATTTTATGATATACTGTATAAATAATTTACTTGGTCAGGATAGTTTACTAAATCGTATAGCTTCAAGCCATAAGTTATAATGTCAATAGAATATAAAATGATCAGTGAATTATAAGGTAGCATCACATTTTACTAAATACATATTGTTATTTCTCTAATATGATGGATAAAACACAAACTATCCTACATATACCTTCATATTCACGGAATAAATTTCCGCTTGCGAGAATGTCTGGAGTGCTTCATGCCAACACAGTCTCTTTGAATACTCCAATAGTAGTCTGCCATCATGTGTGTGTTCCATCGGCCTTCATATCTCTCCTCCATATTCTTGATAGCTTGGTGAAAACGCTCACAATGCTTATCGCTCACATCTCCGATATCAGCAGGAAATACATCGAGATGGCTAATGAAGCTTTATGCTCATGTTGCAGCCTTAAAAAAACGAAAGCTATGAAGTAATGTCTCCACCAAATCCTTGTAGTTAGCTGCCTTTTCACTGCCCCCAGATCCTTTCATAACAGCCACAAAAGAATCCCATGTTCATTTTTCTACGTCAGCCGTCGAGCTCGAGAAATTCTGACATTTTATTAACTTTCTGATTTGTGACCCATCAACAACACCAGCCGTTATTTTATCATAAATTTGGCTAGAAAATGCTGAACATATGAATTTGAAACATTTATCCTCAAAATTAAGAGCATTGACAAATTGCTTCAGTAGTTCTAGCTTAATATGAAGGGCGGGAAGATGATTTTCTCTCGCTCAATTAGTAGTTGGTGTATGATATTCTTCTCCTCAACAGTCAAACTTTTCCTAACAGGCCAGAGTGTCTGTTCCCAATGTTTGTCTCTCGCTCCGCTATTCCTCATTTGCACTCTTTTAAGTCATTTGCACTCTTTCAAATAGTAAGTTTGAACAAGTTTAAGTAGAAATTTCTAAGGGCAGTGTATTGCCAGAAGCATTAAATCGTCAGTGAAAACTGCTTGCGCTAGTGGGTTACTTTTCTTTATCGACTGAGTTCAATTTCCCTCATGCTCAAATTTGCTTTCATCCATCAGATAAAATAAGGTTCCAATCAAGTACCGCATGTACATATTATTGATTGTTCCAACGATGCCTATCATCATCATGATCATCATCATCATCATCAGTAGCAGTGGTAATAGCGTCATCATGATGAATACTGTAGCAATAATATTGGAGCTATGAGTTCGCCTGTATTCCATTCATGACATTAACATGTATTTAATCCCCTCCAAATCCTACGTTACGTGCAGTTGTACTTCTTGTACTGACGCTGACTGTTGTTTAGCCTGGATGTAACAAGAATAAGACATTGCAAGAAGAAGGTGTCGCTGTCTGAAATGATCACACTTTAAGAAAACATTTATTAGTGAACCAAAAAGCGAACCTTTGCATGATCGTTCAATATGTTAAAAATAGCAATCTTATCTCAGACAAGATGTCATCCGATATCTTAAAATACGAAGAACACGTTCGATAATGTAGTGCTACATATGACTGGAAACAAAAGATGGGGTGATTATTGTAGTCTTTTGTATCAGGGCTGACCTAACCTGGTGCTAAAAATATACAGTAACTAACATAACAACAAAAATAATTGTCATTTAAGGAGGTTTATGGCAGTGTGTACTACTTTTCCACTGGTGTATATCCAGCGCCAATGGATTGACCAACCTGATAGAAACAGTAGCTAACTGACCCTCAATATTAAGGCTGATCTGAAGATAAACAATGATTAAAACTGGACCCTTGTGATTTAAATTGTATGGTCAATGAGACCAACAAAAAGCTGATGACGAAATACGGAATGCAGGGTTTTTCTATAAGTAGCGAACCAACGGATTTTTAAGCAGTTCGAACTCCGTCAGTTTCTAACAAGGAAGCAAAGAGCAAAACCTCTGTTAAAAATTGTTTATTTTAATAGACTAGAAAAAACCCCAAGAAAAACTAAAACAAAACAAAAACTGAACAATAATTAAATAATCTGGTGGATTTTTTGCTGGTTCTCTTCGTCTCAATTCATAGAGTTTTGTTACAATGATATTTATGATTGTAACCATGTGATAGTGTTGTTTAGATAGAAAGCTAACAGCGATAGTGATGTGCAGTATAAATCTGTTTATAGGAAATTGCTAAAGATTTTTTTGCAGTAAATTACATAAATATATTTAGAGATTATTTACATTGGAAAACTTAAATTTATCTATTACTACTCCATCGTATGTTTTTTATTTATTTATATATATATAAAACCAGAAATACACACATACGATCACAGCTACTTGTCAGTTAATGTCAATTTTTAAATAATCATTTTGATACCAGCGTCTCACGGAAAAAAAAACTCAGACAATTATAGGAACGTGTGTATGTGTTTATTGAGTGCTGGGTCAAAAGCGGCGTACTGGCAAAATCATTAGCACGCCGGGCAAAATACTTTGCGACATTCCTTCGTCTTTGCGTTCTGATTGAAAATTTTGCCTAGATCAGTTTTGCTTTTCATTCTTTCGGAATCGAGCACTGGAGTGAATGTAATTGACTCGTCCCTTCCTCCACACAAAATTTTGGGCTTCTAGCATATAGTCGAAACGTTTGAGTGCTGGGCCAGGGAGAAAGATTTGTGATATTAAGAGACACTTTATATGGTATCTGACTTCTAATACTTGTAATGTTGTCCATTGAAAAGAAGCTTGTATAACAATCATGAGTGGAAGTTTTAGCATGGCATTTGCATTATATCTATGTGTGTAGCATTTTATTAGTTTAATTATGAATCAACTAACTTATTGGTTTGATATTGATAAACATCCTTACTTTGTAGGAGGGTTAGGAAGGGCCCTACAATACTTTACATTGTAAGGGCACCGCGGAAGAATTTGTCTTCGGGAAAGGTTTTGAAGATAGAACAATGACTTCTGTCCTTCTTCAAGCTATATTCACAGAAAGTTTTAACTACGAACTACCACAAATGTCATGCAAATGTAAAACGACTGACATGATACGAAACCCTGATATCAGCTGTCGATTACGACACTGTCATTAAAGTATTCTTAAAGAAAGTTTGTGTCTGTAGACGTATAAACACGATAAATAAAATTAGATAAAATGAAACAAGAGTCATTCTTTGCTGTATAAACAAAGAGTAGGCAAATCTTCCCATGGATACGGCTTTTCCTATAAACAACTCGCTAAGTTATTAGAACCATTCAGAAAACCAAGCGTGAAGGCTAAAATACGTGTAAAGCATAAAGTATTGTCTTGGTGGTTTTTGTTTTGCTTTTGCCTTTGTACCATTTTGGAATTATCTCATTTATAGACGATGCACAGGAAGTGAATGGAGTTAACCGTCAACTATTATCACAGGAAAATAATCATTTGTCTTTTCTATACGATTATATTTCTCTATCTAAGCTAATTAGTTGTGGTAGAATAGAGTTGAAGAGAATAGCAAAATAGGATTAATTTTACAATTTGTAGTTCTTAGCTACTTCTAATCTTTTGTAAACTTATTATAAGCTCTGCTTCAAAGGGAAAGGGCGGTGGAAAGTAAAAGATAAGTCTTATGAAATTGTTTATAATGGGTCTACAGCAGCTTTATTCGGCAACCTAATATTGAATTAATCAATCAACATTTGATAATTATTTATCCCAACAAGAGCAGTCAATCGGGAGAAACGATTAAATAATTCTATCTTTAAAGTTCACATCTCATCTTAATCAACTTTCCTTTTCAACTCACCGCAGCTTGATTAAATAACTACTAGTAACATATAGGAGTGAATTTAATCGAGAATACCTCTTTTCTTATTGCAGTGTTAAAAGTCAAATTCCCTCTGAACCTAGTGTGGATTCCATAGCAGATTCAATACAAATGACACGATTTTTTAAACTTCAAACTGAAGACAGATGATTGGAGCATGGCTATGATTTCCTTTTTGTTACATCGACTTCATGAAGGTGTTTTGTCATAGACACGAGAAAGGTGCGTTGTGGATCGTTGCAATTGCCTAAAGTTGACCCAACTCTAACAATTTCATTCTGGCTTCATGTGATCTCTCTTAAAGCAGAATGAGCTGTGCATTGAATTCGCTGTGTTTAAACGTCCTTTCACTTTTGATTCTAATCAGTAGATGCAGGCCCTCCATGTGCTGGCAAATTCGATCATCTAAAAGTCAAACTTCAGAATTTCTTGAATATACAATTCGGTTTCTCATAAGAAAGCCAAGATGTTCCTTTAACCTCCTCCAAATCGAATATTACTGTTAATGACTTTAAAAATAATTGGAGGATAGCTTCATGTACTTTGCACTTACGGCATCAAATGAGACCTCCGTTATAAACAATTCTCAATGAGAATTACTACAGATTGTGAAAATTTTGTACTCACTAACAGTATAACTTACTTATTCCAACTCTGTCCACTTTCGATGCGGTCAGTCCTCCTTATCAGGTGTGTGATGACAGTACGATGTTAGTAGCATTTTAGTTTTGGAGAGAGTACGATCAATACTTGCATCTTATAGTGCTTTCTTTTGAAGTGTTAGTTCTATTGATTGGAATACATTACTAAGTGAGAAGCAATTACATCTCGGAGTTGCTGTTTGAGGAGTGTTACCACAAAGATGAAGCAAGGAAACTAGACTGATCCGCTTAAGGGTTACAAACTTGTTTAGATTGAGTCAGTTTGAAGCTATGCAACATTGTGTACTGGAGAAACTGCCGTGGTGTTTCACATGAAGAGGTCGAGTTTTTTTTTCTTTTTAGAGAAACGCTACAGAGAAGAGCAGACTGCTCAAAGTAGCCACCACAGAGCATCATTTCTATCTGTGTTAGTAGCGCCTCTTTTAATCATTGCTGGAGCAGGTGGTAAATATAGAGCCATTCCCAAACACTCACGGATAACTTCTCTGCTCGGTAATGTCTTCCTTGATATAGAGCGATCAGGAAAAGAATACATGCCGCCTTCTTTGTAAAATTTGGCTATTTATCTCATCGAAAATATATCTTGTTAGTGATAGCAAGTTGGTAGAAATGACAAAATGCAATACAAAATTTAGTTATATTCTATGAAATTCATAACACGAGTCACATGCTTGAGATCAGCTCTAATAATAAAGCAGATCTGTGATTGAAAACATTCCCGCTATCAATAAATGTTTTTATTCTGAAACGTTTTTGCATGAAGAAAAGAGGAAAGAACATTAAAGTATAAAATACCAATTTATCGACAAAAACGCCCCAGAACTACCTCACTCATGAAACAAAGAAAAAGGAAAAAAGAAGGAGGGGAATTAAGCAACAAAATACGGTGGGATAACAGGCTGTACGCCTCAAACCAAAGGGTATGTTTAGCCACTCCTCGCGGACATAATTGTAAAAGCGTGGCTGCAGAGAAAGGGCAGTGACACTCAAAAGTAGGTAGCTTATAGCATAAATTGTATGAGATCACTATCCAAGTACAAATGATACATTCGTTCATTTA
>NC_068985.1:79449157-79450305 GCF_001194135.2 Octopus bimaculoides
TATATATATATATATATCTGTGTGTGTATGTATGTTTGTGTATATGTTTGTGTGTCTGTGTTTGTTCCCACAACATTGCTTGACAACCGATGCTGATGCGTGTATATCCCCGTAATCTACAGGTTCGGCAAAAGAGACCAATAGAATAAGTACTAGGCTTACAAAAAATAAGTCCTAGGGTCGATTTACTCGACTAAAGGTGGTGCTCCAGCATAGCCGCAGTCAAATGACTGAAACAAGCAAAAGAATAAAAAAATAAATTATGCTTACTTCAGGTTCCGAACCCGGAACTATGTAGTTGGTCAGCAAGTGCGAGAACGAGACCACATCTCTAAACGAGATGCGAGGCCATCAGAAGATTTTTAACCCTCAGTTATTGATGTTTATCATTTTCACCTTTGCGAGCCTGGAATTGTCAAATGAAGTGCCTTGCTCAAGAATATAACAAACCACTCAAGTCGAGACTCAAACCTACATCCAAACAGCTGTGAGTCCAACATCTTAACTACTTAGTAACCCATCTTTCCTATATTCTGTATATATTATAGAGAAGAAAAAGATACAGTAAAAAACAAATAAATCGGAGAAAATTACTAAATTGGATTACTAGAATAACATTTTAAATAATTCTGACGCTGTCTCTTGGTGCTTCTAGCTACACTTATAGAGTTTGTTATTTTTTTCTGCATGTAGTAACAACAATCATATTTTTTATTCGAGTTATCTTTAAATATTGTGTTTTCCAATAATCTTTTCTATTCTCTTTTTAATTCTTTTCCTGGTTTCGTTTCAGTCATTGTACTGCTGTCATGCTGGGTAACGACCTCAAGATTTAAACATCGACCAAACAACCATTAACAGTTATTTATTTACCTGTTTGTCGCACCGCTCCATTTTAGGACAGAAGCCTAAGGACATACATACATACATACATACATACATACATACATACATACATGCTTACATAATACATACATACATATCTACAGTTACACACGCATCTATCTATCTATCTATCTATCTATCTATCTATCTATCTATCTATCTATCTATCTATCTATCTATCTATCTTGACGGACGTGCTGTTACATCGGCTGCAGAGGTAAACCTCTTTTTGACCTTTTATTGCCCACATTTTGTTGGAATTT
>NC_068985.1:79454359-79454904 GCF_001194135.2 Octopus bimaculoides
CCCCATTTATTGGGAATTTTTTGTAATATTTTCATTTTTTTTGGTACATACCCCAAATGTTTTCTCGATGCCTTTTCATCGTTATCCCCATTTTATTTTTTTACTTTATTTTCGTCCCCATCGAAAAGAAAAACTCTACATTTGTATTTTGTCCCCTCTATGTTGAGCCCTGTGTGACTAATAAAAGAAATGTATCTATCTATCTATCTATTAAATGATTGATAAGGAAGACGGAGTATACTGCAAGCTTTATTTATCACGATGATCGTTTCGGCTTACATGTGCACTGCTCCCTAGTGGGTGGGGAGTGATATAATAAAATCGAATGCACCCCACGGTACATAAGAAACCTCATCCGGTTACATAATATAGTGCTATAATATGTACATGTCACTATTGCGTGTGGCAAGATGGCTGGTGTATATTCGGAGAATGGTAGGTAAAGAATACAAAAAAAAACAAACAAACAAACAAAACAAATACAATGAATGAATGGGAAGGTCAGAAAGGCTTGTGGAGTTTGATAGTTGGTCATGTATATATAT
>NC_068985.1:79455036-79455654 GCF_001194135.2 Octopus bimaculoides
ATCAAATGTTCGTGCCGCACATTAGCTCCCTCTCCCCCCTCTCTCTCTCTTTATCAAATCGACGTTGCCCGAGCAGGTGTATGGTGTTCTGTGCATCAGGTATCGAAGTGATCGTAGGGCAACGTGAGATGAAGTGTTTGCTCAAGAACACAACACACCACTCGGTCTAGGAATCGAAATCACGATCTTTCAATCATGAGTGCAGCACCTTAACCACTAAGCTCTGCGCCCTCCCCATATATAGATACATATATATATATGTGAGTTTGTATTTGTGTGCGTGAGTGTGATAGAGTTCTACGGGCTTCCATCCAGTTTTCGTTTTCCAAACGTCATTCACAAGAAATCGGTCGACTCGAGTGTCTAAATGGAAGTCACGTGCTGAAGTTGTTACGCTGCGGGTCATAATTCAAAACCATGTGGTTGCGAAATGAATACGTTAACCATATACCCATGTCTGCGTCTATAATACATTTTCTGTTCTTTCTCTTTTGCAAGCTGAAGATTAGTGGACTAGTACAATCGCTAGTTAAGCTTCTTTACACTATTAGTTGAAATCCGAGGTCATTTTGACATCTATAAATAAAGTACTATTCAAGATTTGAGGTGTTTATAATC
>NC_068985.1:79456195-79457348 GCF_001194135.2 Octopus bimaculoides
ATATATATATATATATATATATATACTGGGTGTACCAAAGAATTTGACATCCTTTCTTTACGTAATTTCGTCGAAATTGTCTCAAATTTTAGCAGGATGTCTAGAATTCTTTCGTATGTTTTTCCTTTTAGGATTAGACATGCCATTTACTGCAACAGAAAAGGCGTTTTATGTATTGAAGTACGCCCAAACTCAGTCAAATGTAAATGTGCAACGTGTATTTGTTAGAAGATTTCATAAACAAGCGCCAACAAAGAAGTAGATTTGGACGTGGCATAAGAAATTTGAAGAGGAAGGCTGTTTGTGACAGAAAAATGGATCTGGACGGCCAGAGGTTTCAGAAGAGAAGGTGATCCATCTTCGGGGGACGTTTAGTCGGAGTCCAAAGAAATCTGTACGAACAGCAAGACTGGAAACCAGGATCCCCAAGTCAACTGTTTGGCGTATCATAAGAAAACGCTTGCGGCTGACCCCCTACAAGCCTCAGCTTGTTCAGGCTTTAAAGCCGGTTGATAAGCAAAAGCGTAAAACGTTCTTTGAGGATATGCAAGAAAAACTTGAAGATAATGACTTTGAAAACTTCTTTGAAAACAAATGGCAAAGTGAACAAGCAAAATGTTCGCAATGGAGGCGACGAAAATCCACATAACAATTGAACACGAAAGGGACTCACCAAAAGTGAATGTGTTCTGCAGCATCTCAAAGAACCGTGATAACGTTCTTTATAAAAATTGTCATCTCACAGATGCTAATTTTTATTATCATTATAAAATTATCATTGTAAAATTATCATCTCACAGCATTTTTCGTTGGAAATCTGTAGAATAAGACTTGTTATGTTCAAAATTAAACCTATTAAGCTTCATTTCTCTTGACCTTTTAAGCACTCCGATATGGACATTTCAAATGATTTCAAATCTTTTGGGACAACCTGTATATATATATATATATATATATATATATGTTTGTGTGTGTCTGTGTGTGTCTGTATGTGTGTTTGTGTTTGACTCCATAGCCGTTTGGCAGTAGGTTTTAATTTGTTGATATGCTTGGAACTTAGCGTTTGAGAGGATGGTTCTATTACACGACACGTGTTATTTCGATCGTTGCCTAGCAAACCATCACGAAAGTGACTGAACGTCCTAAATGAGAA
>NC_068985.1:79457708-79458506 GCF_001194135.2 Octopus bimaculoides
TATATATATATATATTATATATCATTACATTTATTTACGCATATCTGAACCATAATTAGTTGGTATCAAAATTCTGTAAGATTATATATTTATAGTTCTCCGACGTGCTTGCCATAAGCATCTCTCCAGAAGCGTCTTTTTTTCAGTAAGAAATTAAAAGAACATACATTAAGAAGAAAGAAAATCAATTTACTTTTTATCAGTCAATACCTAGGTAGCAGCTTGAGGAAGGTATGTAATTTGAACCTTACTGTTGTAACGGATGCCAAAAGCAATCCACAATAGGATAGAGAAATTCTCTGTAAACACTCCGTATGTAGCCGTCTGCGGGAGGTTTAATATGTTGGTACTGTTTCTAAATTATCTTATTATAGAATAGAAATTAGACTGTTTGCAATGTCCGTGCGTAGCAGTGGTGGAAATACTAGTTAGTTAGTAATCTATAGGTGGTGCCTATTTGGCTGCTTTTCTGAATGCAAATGGCCGTCTTATCCGAAAAAGAAAAAAAAAAAACTACTGGACGATTCAAAATGTATTTGGTGATTACATTTGATTTATATCGGCTTTTGTGTGGTATTTTCTAGCATATTGCTTCTCACTAATCATTGCTCTGATATCATGCGAAAATCTGGCATTTATTTCGTGTCTTTAAACGAATGCTGACTGGCTTAACTGACTTACAAGAAATTTACAAACGAATGCTAGTAATACACTAAACACATCAAATATGACTTAAGTGTACGTGTAGAGCTGTGTTCAAAGAATAACTGAATGACTTTTGAATCAAACATTCCATGT
>NC_068985.1:79458893-79464034 GCF_001194135.2 Octopus bimaculoides
GTTTAATCTCCGATTTTTATGCTTTCACTTCAACCTGTGAATCTAATTTGAAGTGTTAATAAATTAGTGCAAACACAAAATCGATCATACATTAATAAGTAGTATCATGTCTCGCATTCTTCTCTTCGCTAACGATTCTCTTTCCGTGTCTATCTGTCCGTCTGCCCGCCTGTCTCTCTCCCTTTGTCACCCCTTCTCTCTGCCAACTCCTCTGTCACCTCCTCTGTCACCCCCTCTCTCTGTTACCCCCTCTCTCTCTGTCACCTCTCTCTCTTTCTCTCTTAGTCTGTCTCTCTTCATTTGTCCGAAGGTGTTGATAAACTATGTCTTGTCCTTATTTTTGTCAATCTTGAAGAGAAATTAATTAGTGTTAATTTGCGTCTACTTTTTTAAAACAGTTCTATCGTAAACTTTCATTCCCCTTGAGTCTTCAGACATAAGATTCAAGCCGAATGATTCCATATGCAATCAAGACGGGACGATTTATATCTTCCAGCTTCCGGATCTGGGGGGATTGCTAGAAGCCGCTGTTGATTTTGCTGTCGTTGCTGTTGTTGCTTTCGTTATCATTGTCATTGTTGTCATTGTTGTTGTCGTTGTTGTTGTCGTCGTTGTTTGTATCATTGTTGATGTTGTTGATGGTGTTGTTGCTACTGCTATTGTTATTGTCGTTGTGGTGGTGGTGGTAGTGTTGGTCTTCGTTGTTGTATTCACTAAGAATTTAGCATTGATATTATTGATGTCATTTCTAAATTTGTCTTTGCTGTCGTCATTGTTTTTGCTTTCCATTCGTGCTGATATCTGTTTACTTTTGATTTTTTTCTCCAAACAATACATCTAGGACCGATTTAGCCAAGATGCCCATCCCATTATTTTTTTTTTCTTTGAAAAGATAGGTATGATTTCTTCTTTAGTTCGTAGAGATACAAGTGTTTGTTTAACCCAAGATCAGCCTTGATCAAAAATGTCCCTGATCAAAGATATGTACGAGTAACAATATCCCTTGTGCCTTTTCTTGATTTCCAGTAATAGGAGAAGATTTTGGAAGTATAGACTGTTATTTCTAGCAAGTAGCACGATTGCATAGAGTGTCTCTCAATGCTCGTAATTATTTCACTCCAGGCTTGCCATATGATCAAAAGCATTTCTCTTGTAGCCATCGTCATTTTTAAGACTTTATCTAAGATTACATTTTCTAGTGTGGAGGCGCAATGGCCTAGTGGTGAGGGCAGCAGACTCGCGGTCATAGGATCGCGGTTTCGATTCCCAGATCGGGCGTTGTGAGTGTTTATTGAGCGAAAACACCTAAAGCTCCACGAGGCTCCGGCAGGGGATGGTGGCGAACCCTGCTGTACTCTTTCACCACAACTTTCTCTCACTCATACTTCCTGTTTCTGTTGTGCCTGTAATTCAAAGGGTCAGCCTTGTCACACTGTGTCACGCTGAATATCCCCGAGAACTACGTTAAGGGTACACGTGTCTGTGGAGTGCTCAGCCACTTGCACGTTAATTTCACGAGCAGGTTGTTCCGTTGATCGGATCAACTGGAACCCTCGACGTCGTAAACGACGGAGTGCCAACAACAACAAATTTTCTAGTGTTTTGTTTTTGTTCTTTACTTAGTTTAGATAAGATTATGTGATTTAAAAGAGATTCGACTGCTCTTTCAGCAGATTAGTCAACCATGTAGGTGCATTTTGTTGGTAGCACAAGTAAATGTCATATCTCACCAAACACCCAAACTGAATAATAGTAGTTTTTTTGTTCACATCTCTACCAACGACAGAAATATCTACTCCCATCCAAGGAGTTGGAACAATAGCTTGACTGCACATGAATGAGAGTTTTAAATATAAATAATATAAACTTTCTAATGATTTCATACCGTATCACCTGTCCATGATAGCAAGCCACTTTCACGGAATGTTATTACTAGTATAATTTTAGGAATCTCCATTAATTTAAGGGCCCTGGATGCGGTATATTTTCATAAAATCCTTTTTTATAGTAAGTACGCGTCAAAATGCATTTTTTGTTTTTCTTTTTATCGTCTTCTAATATTGTTTTCTGTACCAATGGTTGGTATTTTAACTTATATTGAATCTCTTCGGCAAACCTATTCTTTGGGTGCAAGATTATTTGTGTAGTGGTTGTGATACAATGTATTCTCAGAAATTTTCAAAATATGAAGTGTGAAGTGTACTTGTTGTGTAGAAATGCTTGCGCAGCTGTTGATTATAGTCGCCAGCCAACTGAATCTGTTTACAAATAAGGTTCATGGTATTTGTTAGAATGCTACTTCGATTTTAAGTAACCTATATACACCAGTTTTTGTATGAAGCTCAAGAAAAAGAAATAGTGGTTATGAATATATCTGGAAACGTTAAACTGCTGATTTCCTGTTTTCTTTAAACACTTCCTTTAACTAACCAATAAACTATCATATTACAGATCATTTGAACACTTTAACTGTAAGTTTATTATCAAACACTCTCTATTATTTACCTTGAACATTCAACTGACATTATTGTAACAAATGTGCAGACGTAAAAATCATGTAATAATGGATGACTTCATTCTCCATCAGATTTCAGCCACTGACTCTTTCGGAAATATACTTCATAGCCACTGTTTTCAGCAATATATTACGATATCGATTCATTTCGCAGGTCATATCCTTGAATTACAATTTCTCGACCTACAGACAACATTATTTCCGCTACTTCAGCTTATGATTCCAATATCAGTGATCACTATTTAATACGGACGGATTTAAATTTTCCAAAGATGAGAACAGAATTCAAATTAATTACTTTTCGCTGATAGAAGTTATTAAACATCTCGTCATTTGTATGTTTTGAGGAAAACTTATGCTTATATAATGATCACTTTTTAAAACAGCAATTTCTCTATATAAATCTAAGCTATCCAACTTAATCATTATTCTGTTGTCTGAACTTACGCATTTTGTTAATCTTAAGTCATATTCGCCATGGTATAAACTGTGAAAGTATTGAAGCAAGCGAGTGGCAGAGTTGACTTTTGGCAGCTCTGGTAGTAGCTAAATCGTCCTCCGTAAACGTAATATACCTTAAACTTCAGCAAACACACGTTTGTAAAGTGGCCGTCCTGTGCGACCCGTATATCTTGTACACCTCACGCTACGCTATTGCTTACCAAGCTAAACTCATGGAGTGTAGGCTAGAATCTCATGGACATAAACCCCAGAATTCTGATGAAAGAGAAATAAAATACACAATGAAGGTCGTGGCGCTCGTTTATTGAGTTACATGTTTATACCACACATATGCTCCGTCATGAAAATTATCTGTTAAAAGTACTCTACATAAAAGGAATTCAATAACACTGTCCTTTTATAAAAAAAATTATGGATTGTGCTAATGTATTCGGTGACTATTTTAATTAACAAAATCCTAACCTTCCTCACATTCAATGTAACATCGTAACGAGTCCACAAATTAGCAAATGAATTCTTGTACATATCCGATTTTGAAGCTGTCACAAAGAATGAATGAAATCAGCCAACTTTTAAGCCAACACACGAGAAAGCTAAATCTTCGTGGATGTTTATACGTTGCGGGAAAAGCTTTGCACCCACCGTTCATTACAAAATTAGCGAATGTATTGCTATCAACAAGATGTTTATCGGAGCTTCTGAAACGCATATTAATCACACGTCCTCTTAAAAAGCATGAAATAAATAAAAGATCAAATTAAATAATTATCCATTGGTATCTTTTACCGCAAAAGTTAATTGAAAAGCTGGTTTCAGACTGTAGCTGTTCATTTCACATCAGTCAAAATTTAGGAGTAGTTTCTAAATAGAATTAGCGTGTGTTAAATCATACAAGGATCTTGAACAAGTACCTGACGATGACAAAACGTCAACTGTAATTTTCCTCCATTTAAACATGGTATTTGACACAGCTCATAATAACATCCTCATGCATCACCTTTAATCACATCTTGGTTCGAGTAATATGGTATTTGGTTTGTTCCTTTTTCATCCGTCTGAATGATATCATGTTGGGGCGTATTGATTACTCTAATGGAAAAGTGATCGTACTTGACTTCTGTGTATCATTGGTTTTGGTACTAATTATTCTCCACACCACGTTTAAATAATCTCAGCTACGAGCTTAAACGCCAGATATACGCAGATGATACAAGTTATAAATGTTCTTTTAAATCTCCTGAATACATTGCTATGCCTCTATTCACTCAGCCTGTATGAACCACATTCAAGATTGGTCACATTCAACAACCTGATATTAAACACAAAGAGAAGAGAATGGGTCTTGTCTGATTTGTGTCGTTCTTTAAATATACTGCAAATATCAACAACAAAAATATTTACTAGTTTATAACCTGATTTCAATTTGAATGAATTTTTCTCTTCAAAATTTCGCTATATTTCTTTTATCTAAATCATTGGATTCTTGTCTAAGTTACTTAATTTCTGTTTTCTAATTCACTCAATTCATTGTGTTATAAGGAATCGGTCTTTCCTGTTATTATTTGACAGTGTTCCGGCTGGATTTGTCTGTTCATTATTTTCTATTACAACATCTCTTTTGGCTAATAATGTATATTACCTCGATATTCTATTGTGTTGAGTTCCATGCTAATGTTATGTTTAATGTTTTATTGTAGTGGCATTGTGTTATGTTACGTTCCATTAGTATTTATATTTTTACTCTTACGTTCAGCAAATGTTATTAAAACATTTCGTATGATTGATAATGTGGTTTATTTATTTGCAGGCGAATCTTGTTATTGCATCGTCGCCAAATTTGTTAAGTCGATTTCATCATATTATATGAGTGGTTTTAGTTTTACAATAAAGGCGGTTTTAATAACTCCCAAGTATTCGGAAATGGTAACATATTTCCCATGATGTAAGTAGTTGCTATTTCTCTCGTAGTTGAGGACAACAAGGTCGAATCCTTGATTGAATGAAGATCAAACTGCATGCAATAAATTAACGCAAAACTGCTTTCGCACATGAGAACAATAGCATAAGCAATATTTTAGAGATTTATGTCAATTAGGTGTCAAAGTGCATGCATATTTTTTCGTTAGCATATTAAATATCTGAAAACAAATGTTAAATATATATA
>NC_068985.1:79464075-79468955 GCF_001194135.2 Octopus bimaculoides
ATATATATATATATACATGTATACATACATACACAGACATGACAACAGTAAATAGACACCCTTATAATCATAAACATTTATTTAAATCTGAAATTATACATTCAAATCATTTATTAATTATTATAATGTGAATATTTAATATTTAGTAGACATGCTCTTTGCATTTTTCAATGCAAGGACCCTATTAGGCATGTTACTGATCAGATGAATATTCTTTTGCGGTATCTCGTGCCAAGTTTCATGCAGTAATCTCAAAATATCTGGCTTTGAAGATGCTTTCTTGTTCTTTTTATTAAGTGTCCTGTCCATTATTCCTCAGAGGTATTCAATAGGGTTATATTAAGTAACATGTTTGGTCATGGAAGCTTTTTAATATCATTCTCTTCCAAGAAGTCTTTGGTAATTTTATCTGTGTGACAAGGAGCCCCATCTTCCATACATAAAGCGTCTTCTTTAATCATTTCACCACTTGAGAAGATTGTAATGAGTCCTTTCTGCAATATGGACACATATTTAACCGATTTCGTGTTTCCCTCACACTCAACTAAATCTGATCAACCTTTGCTCAAAATTACTACCCAGACCATCACAGAATAGCTGCCATGTTTCACTGTTGGCTGCAATCTTTTCACATCAAATAAAGTTTTGATTACAGAGTCTTCAGACCCACACTCGACCATTGTCAGGAAATATAGCAAATCTGGACTCATCAGAAAATATGACAGTATCCCAAAATACTAGGGGCCTCTCCACTGACCCAATTTTTCAGACAATTCCAAGGCTTCTTTTGTACATAGCATCATTAAACAGTCACATATAGAACCTGAAACATTAAAATGTCAATTAATAAAAAATATAAACCCTTACAAGTTAGAATAAACATAAAACGATGTTTTATGGGTGTCTATTTACTTCTGTTATGCCTGTGTTTATATATGTATATATATATGTAGGGAGAGAGAGATGGAGGAGGGTAGGGAGGGAGAGAGAAGCAACATGAGCGAGAATGGAGAAAATCATATCTTTAATTGATGATTATACCACATATTACAGGAGATTATTTCTATTATGTCAGAATATTTAGATATAAAAAAGGTACAAAATACCAGTGAAACCATTATATCCGAGAATTTATGCTAACACAATGTTATCAAGGTAACCCAAAACAGGTTAAATTCAAAGTGAACTGAAATAATATGTATAATACATGAGCGCATACAAAAAGAATGTTAAGAAGAAATATAATATTCTTCGAAAATCCAGTTAGTATTTAAACTTATGATAACGAATGATTAATAGATAAACATTGGAATTCTAAGTCACGACATTTAGTTATCTTGCTAAACAAATGAGGAATGTTATGCTTGTTAGAAGATTATAAAGAAAGCAATTATAATTAAGGCGTTATTCCCTATTGAAATATTTAAATGCTTTTCAATATTTATGGCAATATTTTACTATAAGACTGGGTGAAAAATTTTATAATTTTAATGTTGAAGCAATTGTATAATACATTTCCTCTAGGCAAAGATCGCATTTAAAATTACCAGTATTGTACGATGGAACGTAACTAATAATAGAACAAATTATATCGTAGTTAGTCTCTGGTCTTTCAAATCACAGATGCATTTACTAAGATTCGTAGAATTACACTTTCTTCTAGACTTAAATGAAGAAGAATGGTTATGTAATATAGATTTCCAAATTATAGCAGAACAACCGATGTAATAATACGTACGATCTCTTACAATTGCCTTACTTTGATATACTATATTCTCCTTTAAACATTGATTTTCTAAAGGATGTAAGTTTGTTTTTGAAATTACACAGGCTTTTATTCACTTGCATGTAGTACGCATAGTTAAAAGATTTAGTACTAACTCTACTCTCAGAATGGTTGTTAAACCAGGATAATTAGCAGTATTAGTAGCTGTTATCTAAAAGGTACTAACAATTTCACCTTCACCTAAAATATCAAAAAACTAATTCAGGAAAATTATCATTATAGTTTGTTTCATAATTGACGATAGAATTTATGATGTTTCTAGGATGATTGGAATTTTTTATGATATTGTTACTGTAGTCCTGTACATAAATCTAGAGTGACATCAAATTTAATGTGACATATAGTAAGACGTTAACCTTACTATATTCATTTTCTATGAAGAGAGACAGACCGAGGTGTTTAAAAAGTTCAAAAGGTGTTTTCCGAGACCTTTCAAGATTAAACTTAGTACACCTATGGATAGGGAAAACAGCATAATCCCTATACAATCCACTTCCTTATTCAGGAAAATCTCTATATGCACAGTTGAGAATATAAACGCTCACTAAATCAGTTACTTGTGTAGAGTGGCTGAACTCCATAGTAAAGTCGAAATTATCAGATTTATCAACTCTGGTTCTGTACTTTCCATCGAATTCTATTATGGTTTTTCTAACCGTTAGTATTATATCAACTTCATATTTAGATAAATCAGAATTCTTCATCGCGAAAATTAAGACCTTATTAATTAGTATAGGGTTAATGATGGCATTATCCTCTATGAAATGTGTGTTAAAGGAGGGCAATTAGCAGGGTTGGTTAGTCTAGAACAGCTTTATACCATTGATGTATGTAGGTGAAACAATGCGCTATTTTTTCTAAAATGTCTAGCTTCATCTACTGATATTTTTGTTTTATACTGTCTCTTGTTTCGTTATCGATTACATAACAAACCTCTTCAATAAAAATTACACGAACTCTAGCCGAACTTTAATCAATGAGTTTATAATCGCTTCCCCCACCACTGCAGTAGTAACTTTGATAGTACTTAAGCAATAATAATTGACCAGTGCATCTTACGATATTCCGTTTTCTCAACAACTCCACAGTATTAAACGAAGGTGATTAATTTCCTAATTTATCCGCTTTTGTAACTACATATGGGTCATATTTTATAACCAGGTATCTGAATCAGTGTAGTATTAAATATCCTAGCCATAATGTGATGTAAACGATATTACTAAACTATGCAGAGGAAGTGAATGATAGATTTATTACGAGATATAATAATATTTATTGTGTGATAACGTCATAGTTTAAATGAATTTCGAAAGAGATTATTGGTGTCATTGAACGAAGATGCAATGATATGGCATTTATTATTTCGAAACCAGCCGGAATGATAGGATGATGAGCAACTGTAAATATTATATCACATAGGAGAGTGATAGTAGATGGCATATTATGCAGGGTGCTGGATTTATTGATGTCACTTTACACTCCAAATTGAAGTCGTACTGGAGTTGAATTGAAATTTTCTCCCTCTAGAATCGATATGCAACTTATTTCTTCAATAAATAAGTGGTCATGTAGTATCACTGTATGACATCATGTAATATAAAAGACTTCCACTTTTACCGCTTATTTCTGCGCACAAATTGAGAGAGGTTTTATCGTGATGATCTAAATAATATCAAGGTGCAGACAACTACTAAGAAATTCTCCAAGGCATCTGCTTTACAAAAGTAGCTTTCTAACCAGTCATAGTATGGTTCTGACCCCGATCCAAATACGCGGAATCTTTTACAAATAACTTCTCCTGTTGACAAATTCTTTGTAAGTCGAATTTCACATCCGGAAATCGTGCGAATGGTGGTCACATATGTATGTATGTATGTATGTATGTATGTATGTATGGGTGTATGTATGTATGTATGTATGTGCATTTATGTGTGTCATCATTCAGTTTTATCTCAAGATTTCTTGCCAATAGAAAAAGAGCTGGTCTCCGATGTTCCTTCAATTGAATTTCAACAACATCAAGAGGATATTTTTGCATGTATGTGAGTGTAAGTGCAGTATTTAGAGTCAGTATATGTGTAGATTTGCATGTTATGTTTTATGCATGTATTCTTATGCATATAGTTGTATGTCTAAACGTGCGTATATATACTTAATTGATAAACTTTTGGAAAGTTTTAGAAATTTTTACTGTTTCAGGGATGGCACGGATCAGCTTTTTCCTTTCTGGTTTTGAGAAACTTAATTTCTCAGGATTGGTACATACGCAGTGTATTACATATACAAGTGCCCCAATAATAACAGGTATAAACTTGGACTTGTAACCTGGGTAGAGTAACTGAAGATTTCTCAATAGTTCAGCGTAGGTATTTTCTTTTTCATTGATCTTTAGCTTCATGTTAATATCTGCTGGTCAGCTGATTTCTAGTACTGTACACAATTTCTCTATGTGTGTATGTATGTATGTATGTATGTATGTATGTATGCATGTGTGTATGTATGTATGCATGTATGTATGCATGTATGTATGTGTGTAGGTGCGTGTATGCGTGCGGGTGTGTGCGTATGTATGTACGTATACGTAGGCACGCATGTACGCATGCATGTACGCATGCACGCATGCATGCATGTAAAGCTGTATGCATGTATGTATTTATGTATGTGTGAAGGTGCATGTCTTAATGGCTAGGCTGTTGCACTGATGATTGCGAGACTGGCCACCTAACTCCTCAGAGTGCAACCTCCATGATTATTATGTGTGGGGCGCAGTTGAGCGAGAGATCAACAAAGTTCCTTGTAACACTAAAGATGAACTGCAGGCAATTATTATGGCAGCATTCACTATCTGAAACAAGGAGACCGCCAGAAGAGTTGCAGGAGCTTCTGAAATTGTCTGCAGGGCTGTGGTTGAAGCCAATTGTGATTTTATGGTATAAATTTACTGTTTAGTATTTCAAGATATTTTTATGTAATTTTGGTAGTAGATACATCTGTTAAAAATGAGATGTCAGTGTTAGTTTCATTTTTGCGTAACTTAGACGACAATTTATTCACTCCACCTTGTATATATATATATATATATATATATATATAT
>NC_068985.1:79469092-79470189 GCF_001194135.2 Octopus bimaculoides
TGTGTGTGTGTGTGTGTGTGTGTGTGTGTGTGTGTGTGTGTGTGTGTGTCTTTGTGTTTGTGTTTATACTCCCATCACTGCTTGCTGGTGTTGGTGTTGGTGTCGGTGCATTTACGTGCCAGTAACATGGCGGCTCGAAAAAAGAGTCCGATAGAATAAGTACTAGACTTAAAAAAGCAAGTTCCGGTGTCGATTTGTTTGACTAAAGACGTTCAAGGACGTGCTCCAGCATCGCAGTAGTCAAATGACTGAATCAAGTAAGATGAAATAAAAATAGAATGTATTTGTATGTTTGTGTATATATATAATGTATGCATATATTTAATCCGTTACACCACTTACCTAGCGTACCTATTCGTTTAGATTACCGGTGAACTAAACTCCTACAGAGCTGTTTAAGAAGTGCCCGTGTTGAACCCGTGACAAAAGATAAGAATTAAGATATAAACTCAATTTAAGCAATCATACTCATACAGTTATAATTTCGACTTAAAATGCGCATACGTATATTAATACATATCGACACAAATGAATATTTATAAAATATAAATACAAATATACCTAAAAATGCATGTAAATAAAACATATGTGGGATGCTATGAAAGGAAGTGTGAGAAAAAGAGAACCGATAAATTTTTTTGTACTAAAATTTAATTTTAGCGAGTAAGAGTTTCAATTAAAAGATCCATTGAGATCGATGTGTATTTTTAAAGATATATAAATGGTATATAAGGTATATAATTCAGTTCGAGGAAGTCCACATTCTACGGCCGTTTCCAGACTTCATGTCCTGGTAGTAAAATTAATTTTAAAAATCTCACAAACGATGCGGACAATATCCCCTACATCAGGAAAGGTATCCTCATAAAATCACATTCTTGACACTAGTGTCTCACACTTCCTTTCCTATGTATCCCACATGGGTTTTATTTACATATATTTTTAGGTATATTTATATTTATATTCTATAAATATTTAAAAAATATTTATATTTGTCGATATGTATTAATATATGTATGCTCATTTTCAGTCGAATTTATAACTGTATGAGTATGATTGCCTAATTTGAGCTTTTACCTATATATATATATATATAT
>NC_068985.1:79470489-79474884 GCF_001194135.2 Octopus bimaculoides
TATATATATATATATATATATGTATATATTAGTATGCATGTTTGTATTTATCTATGGGTGTATATGTTTGTGTGTGTTTGCTTTTATGTATTTGTGTGTATATCTGATGCTGATATACGTCGACGAAAGATGTAAACGTTTGCGTGAAAATCAGTGCTTTCAACAAAAATAACCTATGTTTCATTTGTTCCGCCCAGTTAGACAATCCTAAGTCACTCTCCCAATCGGAAATGCAACGGACCACTGATTGGTTCATTAAAAACATGTAATCGACGATGCCATTACAATAGAGAAAAAACAGATATGAAAATAATTATATAAGAAAAAACACCATGCGATCCTTTAGACCTGCGACCAAAATACCGGTCTTACAAAATCGATATGTTTAAAATAATCCGTTACCACTGACTCTGTAGACGTCATAACAAGGACTACCTCACAAAAGATCATTCTATATGTGTTAATCAGCAGCGATACTATGACGTAATCAAATGACCTGACCCAACAGCGATAGAGTTTTGATATCTATTTAAATACACATAACTTACTCTGTTGATATCCTACGGAAACTCGCGAACGTTATAATGACAGATTTCTTTCTGCTGCAAAGCAAGGTCGGTTTTTTTCCTTCTGTTTACTCAAATACTCACTTCTGTCGACCGATTATTATTCGACCCGGTTTCGATTTCCGATTGACGTTAATTCCATTAAAGTTTTAGTGTTGCATAGCAATGTAGTTATGAAGTTGTTTCGGTTTCGATCAATCGGGGCGACATTTTGAGCAAATGTTTTCTACTACAGCCTAGATCTGACAAATATTATGTGATTTGAATTTAGTTGACGCAAATTTTGCAAAAACCCGTCGCACGCGCGCACACACACACACACACACAAACACATACACTGATAAATTCACACATAGTCTTGCACGGGCGCATATATCTGTATGTGTTCATGAAGGCGGCGAAATGGCAGAGTATTAGAATGCATCGTAGTTCCTATCCTCTGCAGTGCGAATTCAAATACTACAGAGTTCACCTTTCATTTCTTTGGGATCGATAGAAAAAAAAATTAATAGTGCAGGAAGTTGGATTGGCGTAATTGTTAGAGCGTCGGACCGAATGCTCTGCGATATCAGTTCTCGATCTGCACATTCTGAGTTCAAATAACGCCCGGTCACCAACAGTTAAATAAATAAATAAATAAATAGAATAACGGTGACATTTCTGTCAAAAATTGCAGGGGCTCTAAAGTAATGTAGGCAATGGAAAAGTAATTAATATTATATTATTTTTGCCTCAATCGGAAGAGTGGCTGCAATCACCACCACTTGTGCATATGTGCATGTGTGTATGTGTGCGTGCGTGTGTATGTATGTATGTATGTATGTGTGTGTGTATGTATGTGTGTGTGTGTGGCGGGTGTATGTGTGTGTGTGTGTGTTTATGTATACCTCTATAAATGTCGATGTACCTCGTTATGCTCGTTAAAGTCATTTCATAAACACTTACTAATAAAATAAATCACAGATTGAAAACAAGTTATGTGTATAGAAGGATATATCTACTTCTGAACATACACTTCCTCATACCTGAAGGCTTTTGTTTAAACCACTGCCTCGTTAACTTGACGCTTGGCGGTATGTCACATCTAATAGTTTTTTTTTTTTTTGCCAGCTCAAGGGCACAATGTTCCTTTCAGACAAGCAATCGAAACTACAACCTTATAATCGAGAGTCCACTTACCTAACCACACGTTTTTCTCATTGCAAAAAGTAACGGGGCGTTATAATAGACTCAAATCCTTGATGAGAAGAATAGTCACAGTCTAATGAAAGTAACCAGTAAAAGCAGAAATACAATGTCTGCGAAATAAGCACAAAGTTCCCATGAGGATTATAACATTACATTCACCCTTCTCTTAGAACACCAATACATCCATCGAAAGTTTCTGCGTCATCAAAAGATACCATTTACTCAATGTTCCAGATCAGTGTTTATATTAAGGAGGTGGAACCTGTGAGGATTGAAGAAATTGTAGAAAGTATAATTGGCCGTCAGTTGCGATAGAGTACGACTTGGTAGAATGATTTCGTTATCTGTCAGGTATCTACATAATCGCGGGAAACACTCTCGACTCTCTGATCCTTGACTTAGTGGAAGAAAGAATATGCGACAATTGGAAGGAAAAACAGCTGCACCGGCACTTGACTACTTCTCATTACATCTGTAAAATAAATGTCTTCCTGAAGTGCTTAACGTGTTGCCAGGTCCAGAAATCCTAACAACTAAAACATTCATCTTCACAACAATTGAGAAAAATAAATTGTTATGCTTAATAAAATTATGATTGGTTTAAACATTTTACACTTGCTCGACATCAAGATGAAGTTAGAAGAATTATATGGATGCAAGTAGTATTTGTTCATTCATTAAAAGTGAGTTTGGAGAGGATGGTCTAAAAATTCCACTAGGCAAATCGGAGTATTGAATAACACGGATCATGAGGATGGGAATAATACGAGTGGCGATAGGGAGAGAAGATATGACTGAGCCTTGATTGATCTAATAGAAGTGACAGGCAAACATGCGCTTCCGTGGCGCAGAAACTCTTGAAGTTGGGATAGAAATTACGGAGAGATTGGAGACTTAAACCTATCGTGAAATTACGTTAGATTACACTTTGTGACATAATTTTTGTCCTTGGGTAGCAACTATTATTTCCTATTTGCTTATCCCTAGAAAGTATGAAAAATGGCTAATATTTCCTTCAAACTTTGCTTTTGTTACATTTATTCAAACCACAAAGCATCCCTCTCAATACATGGCTATGATGTTCCCTCACTACTGTTGCTCATGATCAGAGATGCAACTATTGTCAGCCACTAAAGGGCAATCTCAAGTGGTTAAGGTCAAGCAACTGACAGGCAAATTTGTGGTATTTGGTATGATATTTCTGCTTTAGCAACTCAGCACTAACATTGTCTGAAATGTAATAGAAAATAGGTCGGTTTCAAAATACTGATGTCTGGTCACAAAAGCAAAGTTTGAATGGAATAGTAATCATTTCGTTTGATTTTTAGATAGAAGCAAATAAGAAATAACACTTGCTGATCAAAAATCAATAAAGATAAATAAAATTGTGTCATAATATTACTGTCCCATACTTGCTATACTGTACTGACTATTAGGCACGTATTAAAGATACGTTGAAGTATGGATGTGTTGGTGTATCTCATGTAATACTGGTAAATTGTAGATATGGTGATGTGTAATTTAACGTGGTTTATAGCACTGCGAGAAAGGCAGAGAAATTTGGGAATGGGTCTGATATTTATCAGTCTGCGAATCATTGAGCAAGACCCTGTCCAGAGAGAGGCCACTTAAATGACTGACTGACTGGCATGATGTCACTCACCAATACATTCTAATCACTGGCCCACAGGTGTGCTCTATTCTCTAGCTATTCTATCGTTACTGCAATAACTTCCGTGCTTCGAGGCTGGATAATCTCTTGCTATATCTAGTGAGATAATCACAGCTCACTCAACGACCCCGCTCTTTTCATCACCCATATTGATTCCTTCCAGCTTCCACCCATTCCTTCCTTCCTTCCTTCCTTCCTTCCTTCATTCCTTCCTTCCTTCTTTGCATACTTCCTTCTTAGATTGCCATCCCTCTAGAATCCTTTGCTTGCACATCTTTTTCTCTGCAGATATTGACTTACGAGTGGAACGTTAACCGCGCCCATCTCATCAATTTAGAGGGCCTATAAAAACCACGAACAAAATCTTTCCCTCCAGATAGATAAACAAAACAAACTTACGCGCCTTTTCAGTCAAGAGAAGCGAGCAAATTAACACATTGGTGACAAATTCGATGTAATATAAGAGAGGAAATCTTTATCTTGGGCGTGATTATGAACTTATTATGTAACAGAGAATATCTTTTCTTTCATTCCAGTTTAGAAAGAAAAACAATATTTAGAATACAAGAGCAGTTAATTTAGGAAACAAAGCATCGAAAGGTATTCGAACAACCGAGAGCCAGTTATTGTTGTTTCTAATCTCATATCAACACCCAAAAGAGCAGACATAAGTTTGTTTATCTAGGACAATATTATCAATGGTAGTCTTTATGTTTTCAAGATTGCCTGGTATTCACTGAAGGAAATTTTATTCCTATTCCAGGAAGGTTCAGTGACCGCGTAGATTACAGCGATGTAACCCGCTGAGCTTCAGAACAGGCGAGTATTTATTCTTAAATGATAAATCAAAACCAACCACTTGTAACTGACATTGTGTTTCTACAAACAATACATAATTTCCAAGATCCATCTCTCTCTCTCACCCCTCTCTTTCTATATATATATATATATATATATATATATATATAT
>NC_068985.1:79475114-79478146 GCF_001194135.2 Octopus bimaculoides
TATATATATGTATATATACATATATATATATATTGCCTATTTGTATACAAATTCTTGCATTCCATCTACCTCACTAAATTCACATCGCTCTCACTCTTCTCATCTTTCAATACGGTTAAGCATTTAAACTCATACTCTTTATTACACCATCCTGACATTATTGATATCTCGTCGTTTAGTTAATATTAGTTTATCGTAGTGCTATAAACTATATCTAACTCCAAAGACGCCATTCTCACTATCTCACCATATTGCTCGAGATACACCAACGCATTTTAGCTAGAAGATATCTTTAAATACTTCAGACAATATTCAGCTCTGTACAGCAAGTATGAAATGATAATCTAATGTAATTTCATGGCAAGTTTAAATCTCCACTACAGCTAATTTTACTTCACTGATGCAATTATTTTGTATCGGTGAAAAACACGAGTATCATAATCTGAGATAATACAGTCCCTCTGAAAACCTTTGTCTTCTTTAGGAATAGCAGCACCAAAGTCTGTTTCTTTTTTTGTCTGAGGGCGTTCAATTGAGGTGAATATCTCTGAGTTTTAGTTGTTCTCTTTTCTTCTTGTCGCTATATATGTGTTAGTTTTACTGTCCTTATAAATAGGTAGAAACATTTATATGTGGTGTACGTCCATTCCACCAGCAGCTAGACATATTTACCTAACAGCTGTATTTGTCATTATTTCTTGATGTCAAATAGATTTGCCAACAAGGATTGCTGTGTTTGAGCGAAATCTACGCATTTCAAAAACTGTTGTCTGACATTCTATAACAACACATACTGCCAACCATTGTATGCGTAATTCTGGTTGGAGATTTCCCATCTTTACCTCCGCTACTTAACCATGCAAGTAATAAGAATGGCAAAAACCTATGGAATATCAGTGTCAATTCAGACACTTGCTCCGACAAGCAAGTGTTATGCTTTTTAGCATGCCTTTCTGGCGTGAATGATGAAAACCACGTCTCTCGATCTGCCGGAACTTCTCTACCCACCTACTCTTCATCCATATAAATTGATACATTACTGTCCTCCTGTTCATGCATTCCATCATATCGGGTGTTGGGAAAAGATCTTTATCTGGAAAACTGTAATGTGTGATATAATCCAAACGGTCTTCTTTACCGCCTTCAGTTTTCTGCTTGTATTTTGAGGATGCCATGTTTAAATCTGCAGGTAGGTCTAACAATAAAATATACAACTTAAAAGGCAATTGTGATGTCATTGTTATATTGGTCAATATAGTACTCGTTGTCGCTATTATTACATTAATTGTTGCTGTTGTTGTTAATGCTGCTGTTCCCCGTTTCTGGCGTCCACGATGGATGTAATGATGGCGGTTGTTCTGATGCTAGTGTTTTTTACGCACCATTCCCCTCCGAGGAAGCATCATTTGTTTATTGCTCCGCGTAGCATCCATATTGGCTATGGTTGTACTAATGTTGTTATTCGTGGTGGTCTTATTTTTACTACTGGTGATGATGTAGATGATGGTAGTGGTGGTGGTGGTGGTGATGATAATAACACAAGAAATGACAACAAAATATAAATTATCAACAGTTTGCCTATGAAATGCCTGAATCAAATGAAAATGAAATGCATGGAAGAAAGAAAAGATCTAGTCAAATGTGATGTACTCTGAAATACAGAATAGCACCAGGAACAACAAAAGAAGGCCTGCAACAGTAATTAGCGACTATAAATAGTTCAAATTATGGATTTTGTTGCGAGGAAAGGGAAAAAGCGTAAGGTTTCAGGCAGTAAGTACATACGTATTGTCGGAGATCATTAAACATATGTTTGATAATCATACTGAATAAATAACAAATATTCTCAGTATCAGAAAGAGTACTGACTGAAGTCTTTCTTAAGTGCTTCATCTTGCTCACGGAATTAATTTTTTTTGCTTCCTTTTGATTTGTTTATATTAAATCAATTGTAGTTTGTTGTTTAAATTAAAGAAAGATTGAAATTAAAGACAAGTGAGCCAGATACTTGGAGACGAATAAATAATGATGTTGATATATAGAGATGTGAACATTAAGTAAATTTGATTACAGAAATTAACGGTTAGGGTGGTATGTATACATGTAAACAGTGTTGGGGAAGAATGTTTGCAGAAGTACAAAGTCCGTTAAATATAAAAGCAGATGTGAAATTTGAGTATATAATGATACAGACGTGAACAATTTGAAAAGTAAGATGTGAACGCACGGGATATTATACATGCATATAATGATACAGACGTGAACAATTTGAAAAGTAAGATGTGAACGCACGGGATATTATACATGCATAGGTAAACAGTAAATGAAAAATGTCCAGAAATGTTAACATTTGGGAAAATATGCATTCATATCTGAAGAGTTGTAGGAAGTATATGTATGTATGTATGTATGTATGTATGTATGTATGTATTATGTATGTGTATGTGTGTGTGTGTGTGTGTGTGTGTGTGTGTGTGTGTGTGTGTGTGTGTGTGTGTGTGTGTGTGTGTGTGTGTGTGTGTGATCGTCATCTTTTATTCTCTTTCTCTTTTCCTTTTCACGCCGAAACGACTGGTCCTATTTTCTATTGTCTCCCACTTTCAACCCATTTCGCTATGTGCTGTCCTTCGCGTTCTAATCCTTTAGGCTATTCCTCGTGGCGTTAACCATATTTCCGTCTCTCGTCTGGCCCAACGTCCGTATTCTGTTTATTTATTTCAGTTTGTTCGTATGTCCACGTTTCGTCTTGCTTATTATCGTCTTTGTATATCGTCTCCACTAATGGTCTCGTCTTGAATCACATTTATTCATGTTTGTATGTTAACTTTCTGTATTACATATCTGTTAATTTATTGTTTGCTTGTTTACTTTCTGTCATGTTTGGTCCCTTGTTCGTTGGCTCACCATTTTCCAGCGGCTTCTTGCTGCCAGCGCCACCAGAAGGGAGCCAATATTATCGTTGAAGGGGCAAAATTGCGTTCGATCATCTGGCCGATAACTGATGAAGATTTGTTGACCTTCTGTGTCTGTTT
>NC_068985.1:79478530-79483557 GCF_001194135.2 Octopus bimaculoides
GCTTTTGTGCGCCAAGAGACCACATGAGCGATCCTCGCAATGTAAATAACGCAGTATTTTGTGTTCCAACAAAATCTCCACGTTAAGTTGGAGATTAAGATTGCTTTTTCATACACACACACAGAGTCACATATGTATGTATGTATGTATGTATGTATGTATGTATGTATATGTATATAAATGTATGTATGTGTATATATGTTTTGAGTCAGACGTTTTGTAATACCTTGGTAACTTATTTTCTTTATTTGTCAAGTTACAACAAAAGCAGTCTGGCATTGAAATTAGAGGACATCGTGTTGCACCGACTGAAGACACCTTTCTGCCAGGTCTTTAATCCCACACTGATACCAGTTCTTGTCCTTCAAGGTAAAAAATTCCTTCACTGAAGTTTCGACCTCCCCTTGGTTGATAAATTGAACCATGGATTAACACAAGTGATAATCCGAGGAATCTAGGTCAGCACTATTTACTGTGTCTGATATCGAGTTTCTAGAATTTATTCCTCATCGTTCAAGCGATGTGAGGTCGTGCGTTATCTTGCTGCAGACGACCTCACTTTCTGTTAGCCGACGCCATAAAATGGCGTACATCCGACGCATAATGGTATACATCATCTTCAGCTGTTCGGAGTACAGGTTAACATTGATGGTTCGACCGTCCGGAATGAATTCGTGGTGAATTATACCCTCATAATTCTACTACATGCAAAGTTCGAAGCGTAAATTTTTGGCGACAGATTCCGGAAGCTGGCACTTGCTTAACCACTGCTTATCCTCGTTAAGATTGGGAAAAATTTATCTCTCGGATTATTATTGCTCAATATAAACCTGCTCCGGATATGAACTCAGAACATACCTATATGCATGACATTTTGTCTAGCGCTATACAAGTTATGCCCATTTTTGGCGACAGGTTCCGGAAGCTGACCCTTGCATAACCACTGTTTATGCACGTTAGGACTGCAGAAAAATATCCCCTTCGAGTTATTATTTGCTCAATATAAACCTCTTCCAGTTGTGAACTCAGAACGTTATCGGCCATGCCTATATGCATGACATTTTGGCTAGCAGTATACCATCTCTGCTCTCTCACCAACGGAAGCAATATATACAATAGATTAGTTATTGCGACAAAACACGACAGTCAATAACAACAACAGCAATAACCACAACATGAAGTAAACACAGTAACAAGTGTCTCAACTATTCCATTACGACAACCACTACCAACCACACCATCACATCTATCACCACAAGCACCACTGCCACCACCATCATCACCACCACCAACCTCCTCCTCCTCCTCTCTCCTACTCCTTCTCATCGTCATCATATAATAAATACTGCAACAATTACATGGGTAACTCCAGCATATCGGTCACGTGTCTTCAACATTATCATCATCATCACTAAAATCAACGACATCATTACATTATCACCGTCAACGTTTCACCATTATTGTAGTTAGTGAGTTGTCATCGTCATCATCACCACCACCACCACCACCACCACCACCACCACCATCATCATCATCATCATCATCATCGTTATTATCGTCATCATCCTCATCCTCACCATCATCATCATCGTCATCATCATCATCGTTATCATCGTCGTCATCATCATCATCATCATCATCATCATCATCATCATCACCATCACCATCATCATCATCATCATCGTCATCACTATTATCGTCGTCATCAACAGCAGCAAGAAAAAAACCATGAGTTTGGAGAAACTACATAGCCCCCTCCCAAACTGCACTCGCATCCAATTCCGAAGAACACTCTCCCACACTCGTTTTACTAAATCAAATATGGCGGCTGATGTACTGATAGAAAGAGTGCAAGCAAATACGTGCAGTTTTCAATTCACCTTTATATGATGCAGCTCTGACAGCACCAGCACCATCAGCATCGACGCCGCTGACGTTACTATCATCGCCAACACTGCTGAAGGAGATAGCAAACACAGGCATCTGATTGGTTCAAAAACGGGTCAGTTATTTTCTAAAGAGCGACCGATTTTATCACGTGCCAGGCAGTCTGTCACTGCGTAAACGAGTATATACACGCACACACGCATACACATACACAAGCATGCACACACGCACGTATGCACGTAAACACGTACAAATGTTCATGCATAATATATATATATATATATATATATATATATGTGTGTGTGTGTATATACCTACATACGCACACAGCTACATGTTTGAATATAAACACATACGTGAACACACACAACCACAAACATACACCGACATATGTCTGTTTATAAGAATGTGCTTGTGCACGAATTTGCATGCATGTATATGTATATAAGCTTGTATGTAGATATGTGTGTGCTTGTATGTGTGTGTGTGTTTACTTCTTTCCTCATCTTTCTATCAGTCCCTGTACCTTTCTGACTAGGTAATTATTAAACAACTTGTCAACTTCGCCGTCAGTCTGTCTGTCCGTCGATCAGCCATTTTCTTTCTTCTTTCGCTTCTTTTCCTCTCAGTACAGAGAGAGAGAGAGAGAGAAAGAGAGAGATAGAGAGAGAGATAAAGAGAGAGAGAGAGAGAGAGAGAGAAAGAGAGAGAAAGAGATAGAGAGAGATAGAGAGAGAGAGGGAGCAGAAAGACAGACAGACAGACACAAACACACACAGACACAAACACGCACACACAGACACACACACGCACACACAGACACACAAACAAACACGCAGAAAAGTACGCACGTAAACACAAACAAATATACACGTAAACAAACACAAGCATATATATATATATATATATATATATATATATATATATATATATATATATATATATATATATATATATACGCGTGTATGTGTACGCACGTATTTATATATGTCTACGTGTGTGTGTGTGTGTGTGTGTTTCAGCGTGTGTGTCTATACGAATGAATACTAGTCGATTTACTATATTTTCCATCCGTTCATCCATCCGTCTATCCATCTGTTAAATTTTCCATCTTCGATATATGTGCAACTGTATCGTTATGTCACTCTAATCTTCTATGCATACATGCATATATCGACGTATGCATTAATGCATTGTATGCGTTTGTTTTTGTATGAATTTGTGTATGTACGAGCGTATATATACGTACATGTATCTACATATGTTTCTATTAATCTATCATAACTGACATCTACACAAACACAAGCACACACGGACATGGGCACACACGCACTCGGGTACACACGCACACACATGCATACTTCTATATTTTTGTGTGTGGACATATATTTCTATGCGCATGTGCGCACCTGCGTGCCATATATATATGTTGTGTGTGTGTGTGAGTGTGTCTGTGTGTGCCTGTATGTATGTATATACATACATATATATGGAGGCGCAATGGCTCAGTGGTTAGGGCAGCGGACACGCGGTCATAGGATCGCGGTTTCGATTTCCAGACCGGGCGCTGTGAGTGTTTATTGAGCGAAAACACCTAAGGCCCCACGAGGCTCCGGCAGGGGATGGTGGCGAACCTTGCTGTACTCTTTCACCACAACTTTCTCTCACTCTTACTTCCTGTTTCTGTTGTGCCTGTAATTCAAAGGGTCATCCTTGTCACACTGTGTCACGCTGAATATCCCCGAGAACTACGTTTAGGGTACACGTGTCTGTGGAGTGCTCAGCCACTTGCACGTTAATTTCACGAGCAGGCTGTTCCGTTGACCGGATCAACTGGAACGCACGACGTCGTTAGCGACGGAGTGCCAACAGCAACAACAACAACAGCACACACACGCACACACACACACACACACACACATATATATATATATATATATATATATATATATATTATATATATATACATACATACATACATACACCACATATGCATGTACATGTATTTGTGTTTGTGTTTCTCAGAGTGTGTATGCTTCTTTTATCTAACGATCTCTGCATGTGTATATGTATATATCTATGTATGTATATTTGTTTGTGTGTGCTTGTGTGTCTGTGTTTGTCCCCACCATCACTTGACAACAGATTGTAACGTGTCTACGTCCCCGTAACATAGCGGTTCAGCAAAATCAACCGATAGAATAAGTATTATGCTTACAAAGTCCTGGTGTCGATTTGTCGACTAAAAGCAGTGCTCCAGCATGGCCGCAGTCAAATGACTGGAACAAATGAAAGAAAATTCATATATATATATATATGCATACGTATACATACATTTATACATATATATATAAATTTACACACACATACGTATACATATATATATGCATATATATATAAATTTACACACACACACACACACACACACAGACATATAGATACATAAAAGGCATATAGATATATGTGTATGTTTGTGCGAGTGTGTACGGATGTGATTTTTAGAAAATGTGCACACACTCTTTTAAACAATCAATACGGCTTCCCCTATTAATACATTCCACTCTCACGTATTCCTCTATATGAATGACTGTGTGTGTGTGTGCGTATATGTAAATACACAAACAAACATATTATATGTACGCGTATCAGCTCTAAGAAGTGGTGTGTATAACTACAAACTTCTTGCCAATTCAGAATATGCTTTAGACATATTCGAATCTGTAAGAAAGCCATTCATTTTATTTTGTCGCGGAGAAAATTTATAGCTGTAGACAGAAACACGCTGACACACCGAGTTAGCTGGCTGAACACCCCGTAACCAGAATGTTATGCATGTATGTACGTATTATGTATGTATGTATTATGTATGTGTTTTCTTTTATTTTTTCTTTTACTTGTTTCAGTCATTTGACGGTGGCCATGCTGGAGCACCGCCTGTAGTCGAACAAATATACCCCAAGACTTATTCTTTGTAAGCTTAGTACTTATTCTATCGGTTTCTTTTGCCGAACCGCTATGTTACGAGGACGTAAACACACCAAAACCGGTTGTTAAGCGATGGTTGGGGTCAACCACAAACACATACGCACATAAACACACACGCACGCACACACACATACACACACACACACACACACACA
>NC_068985.1:79483974-79488754 GCF_001194135.2 Octopus bimaculoides
TATATATATATATATATATATATATATATATGCTTGTGTGGAGGGATACATTTGGATAAATAGATACAGAAAAAGGAAAGGAACAATATGTGAACTCGTTTTAATTATTTATGTTTTGTGTGTATGTATGCGTGTGTATGAGAGTGTGTGCATTGTGTGTATGAGTGTATATTTGTGTGTCTGTGTATTTCTGAAAATTTTAGTGAAAGATAATCTAGCTTCGTTCCGGTGAAATATCTTCAAATTAAATTTCCTGAAACTAAGTTATTTGCTAGTTTAACGATATTTCTATCACTGCTCCTGTAAGATGCAAGTACAACAGATCTGACGTAATTATCTGTGACACACAAAAAACAAAAGTCTACATGTAAAGATCCGTTTCAACTAGATCGTGGCACAGTTTACAGATTTGTGGGCTGTGTAGCCGGTGACTTAAAATTGTGAACAGGCTACTCTTTCCCTATATATTGGTCAACTTAATTCTCTATTTAGATACAATCAGGAGGACCAGATGCGATTCGTCCGTTTCCTTATTTTTAACTTCCAAGACATCCAGTCAGTTGGGAACGTTTGAAAAGGCTTGAGAGCTTTCTGCATAACCCTCTCCTATTGGCAAAAGCCATGCAATCTCATCGAGCATCGAAGGTGATGCTCTAATCTCCCATTTGCACTAAAGAGCGGGTCATTTCCAGAAAACGCTCTAGATGCCTAAAGAAATCTGGTTACTCAGTCCCTGGGCAGGGAGTAGATGGCTTCTATTTGGAAGTTAAGGCTTTTGTTTCTGGTCACTTCTAGCACTGAAGTACACAGAAGATGGTTCGTATTGTGAGATCCTCAGCTTTCCGATATAACACAGGTACTCCGATGCCCGGTCAGCTTTAAGATGTCTATACATCATAGCCATCGAAGATTAGCGTGGTGGGTCGTGGCTCTGAATTTCTGGTCACCCAGGAGGCTATTATATTTATGTCTAATGACCTGAGGTCATTGATAAGGTGACATTGCTTCCAAGTCGACGCGACACATCCTAAAAGAATGCTAGCAGCAGTCGACCATTGGTGACTAAGTCCGTCTGCGCAGACTACAGTGGTTTGGCCGCGTCTGCAGGATGAGTAACGGAAGACTACCACACCAACTGTTGTGGGGGGCAGCGACCGACGCACTAGAAAATCCAGTCAATCGCACCAAAAAAGTGGTGATGATGATAATGATAGCGTTGATGGTATAAGTGTTGTTGTTGTGGGAGGTGTTAATGTATGCTATTTAAATGCATCGCTTCCGTTGGTACAAAACTCCGAACTTTTTTGTTGAGGAAAATGTTTTCGCTCACTTCTTGTCTTTTTATTGGGCACTTTTTCACGTTTAGAGTCTTCCTTGTTAGTTTCAGCTCGAGACTTGTCTGAATGGTCCGAGGTGAAGTATGGAATATCTTGCAGGTGTTTGTAATTTTGTTACATAGTGAACTGGTATCAGTGTGAATTTCTTACGGTGGAGTACTCGTAATCTAAGGGCTTCTGATCGACAAATCATTCGTATAGAGCAGTGGTTCCCCAACTTTTCACTACCAAGGTCTCCTTTTATTTAAATGAGTTTTCCCACAGATCCCAGGATATTGAAAGTTCTGTCAGCTTAACATGTTCACAGACCCCCAGTATTACCTTTGCGGACGACCTGGGGTCCGCGGACCGCAGGTTGGGAACCACTGGTATAGATCCATACTAGTTAATACATGTAACAAAGCCTATGTTACCCCAGATACTATTCAAGGACAGTTAAACATTTTCTACGCAGGCTCATTCCAGTCTATGCCTCACCAATGATATATATATCTGCATATTTTCGGTCTTCTCTCTATTATCTCAAGGAACTATGCCGGTATTGTAATTGCAACTTTTCAGCTACTGCAAAGTACTGATGTTTTTTGTCCAATGGGACAAGGACAAAATCAAAAGTTTTTGCAACATCAGCAAATGAGTTAGATTTGCTGTGCTTCCACTACGTGCCTGTATATTTGCTGCTGTTCTTTCTTCTGTTATTGCTTATAACTTTTGTGGAGGTTGTAGTTAGATTAGTAGTACTATAGTTTGTTGAATTTATTTCCCTTATTGGTCATTTTGTGGACGACGGCGGCGGTTTTCTACTATTTGGCAGATCGCTGCTGTTATTGTTGTTGTTGCTGCTATTGTCATTCTGGCTACTGTTGATACTACTGCTACAGTTGTTGGTCACTGCTGCGGTTGTGATGCTATGTGGTCAGAGGTATTGACTTCGAACGAGGGTTTCACATTGAAAACACCACTTACTTTATTCTAGCTGCCCGATAGCTTCAAAGCCTTTTTGGAAATTTTGTTTTACTTTGAATACAATGGGGTGAGTAATTAAAAAGAATCAACCAGTTCCTTATAGTCCTAGTTGGCTTAACACGATAAAAACAATAAAATTAAGAAATACAACCAACTGGAAAGAAAAAGAAGACACAGGCTAACGGAGCTTCTGAATCACATTCAGCTAGTGTGATGAACAATAACAATAACGAAAATGACAAGAATTAATAAATTTTAATTATAGTATTAATAATAATAATAATAATAATAATAATAATAATAATAATAATAATAATGATGATGATGATGGTAAGATATTATTATAAAAGATCAGACTAAGAACATGTGTTTATTAATTGACATGAGTATTCCCTGCGATTATAATATAGCGGCGAAAGAATTTGACAAGATCAGTAAATATAAAGACTTGCTAATAGAAATTGAAAAAACGAGGCACCGTACCAGTGATTGTAGGATCTCTAGGAATGATAAAAAAAGGTCTGAAACCTACTTGAATATGATACAGGAAGTGTAAAAATCGTGTTAACTGGAACGACTCATGTACTGAGAAGAGCATTATCGCTGTGAAAACAACATCTATTAATGAATTTATTTATTTATTATTTTTTTTTTAAATACATATTTTACCTGAGAATTTGTGTGTGTAAACTGGGAATGTATACAATGAGTTTCTCTGCCCTAGCTGTACGGAAAACACTCGGCGAGAAATGGAAGAAAATTTGAAGAAAGAAGAAAAAAAAAACAACATAATAATAATAATTTTATTATTATTCTTATTATTGTTCATCTATCAACACGTATTGTACATTTCTCCCATAAGTTTTTTTTGTTATTTATACTGTACATTTGCTATCGTTATATAAATAAACGAACCGGTACCTTAGGAAGCCAGTAAGATTTTCTCCATCTGTAGCTCTTAGGGGCTAAATTCAGAGTTGTTTAGCAAACAAGCCTCTCAGTTTTTGTATTTTTAAAAATAGAAAGACGGTGGACGAGGGTTGCTGTTCACTGAAAAGAACAGACTGTTATCTGTAGAACACAACATCCAAATAGTTGGTGGACAAAAATTGACGCAAGATACTCGAGTCCTAGCAAGTGTGCATGGCATATCAGCATCACTTCGCTCAACAGTGTGGAGCGAATGGAAGTCTGGAACTGAGGATGAACTTCAGTGCCTTTTTCGACGGCAAACCACATCCTTCGGCAAGCGGAGCGGAGCATTGTAAAATGCTGATAACAGCCGCGGAAATACGGGATGCGATTATCGGCTGCACGAGGATGCGAATAGCCTTCTTTGAATGCCCTACGAGCTTTACTTTTATATACCGCAAATAGAAGTGGAGCGAGAGAATTTCTAGTTCTGTGAGTCGAGGAGCGGTGGCACTGCTGAGAAATGACCCACCCAAAACGCTGCTGAAGGTAAACTCAACAAGTTTGGACTAGGGGTCAGTAAAGAGTTTGGCGCTTGTGTGTGAGTGGAACTGATTGGTGATGCACAAACATGCTCAATTCCAAGCGGATCCATCCAAGACAACCTCCACCTCATGCGATACATCCAGGCAGGGTGTGTAAAGTGCCGGTATGGGTGGGGCTCTGATCAATTTGGATCAAGGGAAATGGTTACCTATCGGATCGATTAACCATGATGCGCTCGGTCTGTCAGTGGTGTATGTTCTCGTCTCCTCTATATGCACTAGCTCTAGAGCCACTACTGCGAAAATTCGAGGCGTTGAGAGGCATGCCTTGTGAACTAGAACTTGGGAAAACCGTATCAACATACGGGTTAAATTGCTCGGGGTTTTGGTTTGGTCCTGACCTCCAGGCGGAGAAGAACTGGGTGAAGGTGACAAGCAGGGTGAGCAATCTCGACCAAAAATAGCCGAGAGAAAGCTATCCCTGAAAGGTCGGGCAAAGGTAGAGAATTCTTACATCGCCTCCCTTATATATTATCGCCTGACCGTTGTGCCGTGATCCAGTTTACGTCAAACTAAACTGGAGCACACTGTCTTATACTTTCTGTGGAAGGGACGCGTTCCACTGGTCAGACACTCTATTTGCTGTCAACACCTGCTGAATGGAGGACTGAGCATGCCGTGGCATGCACAAACATGCACTGCGACTGCGACATCTCCGGCGTTTCCTTGACAATGAGCAGGTGTAGCTGCTATTTGTCACACAGGATTTTCCACAGCTCGTCTCTTTGACAGACCGGCAGTCGTGGATCGAGCGTAGAACGAGGCAGGGTGCCTGGCACCTTGTGTGTCGTCAGGTGCTCACAGTTCACTGTCAGTCGAGCAATCAGGTCAGTAGAAGTTCCCCTCGGGCGGTCTATAGAGGGTTTGTGGTGGATTAGTGCGACGACGTTCTCCGGGAGACTCTGGGCATTGACGAGAATCAACTGGCCGGTTTGATCAGGAGGACTTTTGCGCCAGGGC
>NC_068985.1:79489216-79490139 GCF_001194135.2 Octopus bimaculoides
GCCTTAGCGAAATATGTTATGCGGCGGATCAGATTGAAATAGCTGGGAACCGGTACTTTCTTCTTTGACCAAGATCTCATCAACGTTTTCATGAAAGAGGGTAAGTGTGAGAATTCCTGCCTCCCAGTAATTTTGTTAAAAAGTGGGTGAATGTAAGGCGAATGACCCGATTCAACTACTCTAAGCATGCGCCTCTAGATTAAGAGTAGATGAAGAGGAGAAAGCACCTTCCCTAGAGGCCAGAGCGATCGTAATTTTTGATGGGTTTCTACGAGCAGCTACGGGAAGTCTCCTTTGGGGGGGGGGGGTTAATTGTTAGAATCTTATTTATTGTTATTGTTTTGTTCACACGTTTTATTCCCACTTTGTATTGTATTGTCCAGTATTGTCCCCGGTGCTAATTTTTATGTCTCTATATAAACTTACAACAGTCTAAGAAATTTTTTATTTACTGTGGAATTTCCACGGTTACTGCAAGTCATTATAAGTGTTATTATACTTATTTAGGCGACGAGTTGACAGAATCGTTAGTACACCGGACAAAATGCAAAGCAGCGTTTCGTCTGTCTTTACGTTCTGAGTTCAAATTCTGCAGAGTTCGACTTTACGTTTTGTTCTTCCGGGGACAATAAAATAAGTACCAGTTGAGTACTAGGGTCGATTTAATCGACTTACCCCTTCCCCGAACTGGCATTCTGCCGAAATTTAAAACTATTATCACGAGTATTTCATCTTTTAATTTTGTTTCTATTTCTTGCCGTATGTCTTCCCGACACCTAGTGCAAAGAAACTCGCTGTATACATTGATAGGCCATTAAATTAAACTAACCAGATTATTCATATAAAAAAATCAAATAAAGTTGTTGCTGTTATTATTATTATTATTATTATTATTATTATTATTATTATTATTATTATTATTA
>NC_068985.1:79490535-79495320 GCF_001194135.2 Octopus bimaculoides
ATTATTATTATTATTATTATTATTATTATTATTATTATTATTATTACAGTAGCCAGTTGGCAGAATCGTTAAAGCGCTGGACGAAATGCTTAGCGGTATTTCGCCCGTCGCTACGCTCTGAGTTCAAATTCCACCGAGATCGACTTTGCCTTTCAGCCTTTCGGAGTCGATAAATTAAGTACCAGTCTAGTACTGGGGTCGATGTGATCGACTATCCCACTCCCCATAAATTCCAGACCTTGTGCCTAAAGTGGGAAGGATTATTATTATTATTATTATTATTATTATTATTATTATTATTATTATTATTCAGTAGTCTTATTCTTATTACGTGCTATTACTGCACTACCGAGTGTAGCTCTGTGTGCCTTGGGCATGTTCTGTGGTTTGTTGCGGTGTTCTTATTTTCTCTGTATTGAAAGTGCTTTACGTAGGATGTGTTCGGTGCCTAGCAGTGCTATTTTCTGTATGTTGTATACACTTGTAAGTCCATGTGTTTTTTTTTTTTTATTATTATTATTATTATTATTATTATTATTATTATTATTATTATTATTATTGTTGTTGTTGTTGTTGTTGTTGTTGTTTTATTGTTATATTGTGTTTTCGCTTTGTTTTTGGTCTTTCGAGTTATTATTCTTGTCTTTAATTCTGAATTTTGAATATATATATTGTAATCAGAAGACTAAGAAAATCTATTATATAATAAAGAACTAAAACCAGTGAGGTAGTGAATATATAAATGCCCTGAAGCTCTACCAACGTTTCATATTTTGCGATTCTCTTGAGGCGCACTGAGAAGAATGAACAATGCAGTTGATTTGATATTTATAGTTCATAGCTAAAAACGAAATAAATATGAAAATAACAATTAATTTTTTTACCGCAAAAAAATAAAAAAGAATCCATTTAGATCGGACCTGCTGCACGGGTGCATTTAAGATATAAAAGCGGCAAGTTTATAGAGAATCTTAGTCAAATAGCTAATGGACATATAATGAAATGTAAAACAGATAATGCAATTATTTCTTTTAAAAGCAAGTAAATTTAATATGTTATTGACTTCAAGTAGTAACGCAAAAGCAAATTAGATGGACAGAGAGATAGATAGATAGACAGATAAATGGTAAAAGATTCACGTGTCACATTGATCTAGAGTGTTAAAAAATAAAGACAGATATGATCTAAGAACGGTCAAAATTAATTTAATGTTAAGAAGATCGCGTTTGCAATCATGTCATTTTGCGTTCAGTTTCACTACGCGGCAACTTGGGCAATTTTTTTTCTTCTATAGTCACGAACCAACCAATGCCGTGTAAGTGAATTTGTTAGAGAGAAACTGTGAGGAAGCCCGCCATCGATACGTGAGTGTGTATGCGTGCTTTTGAGTCTGTATTTGTCTCCCACCCGTATCGCTTGAAACCGATATTGATTTGTTTACCGTCCTGTAACTTATAGGTTTGTCAAAAAAACCAGATGGAGAAAGTACCAGACTTACAATGTAAGTCTGTATTTGTCCCCTACCCGTATCGCTTGAAACCGATGTTGATTTGTTTATCATCCCGTAACTTTTAGGTTTGTCAAAAGAACCAGATGGAGAAAGTATCAGACTTACAATGTAAGTACTGGAGTCGATCTCTTCGATTAAACCTTTCAAAATAGGATCCCAGCATGGCCGCAGTCCAACGACTGAATCAAATAAGAGCAAAATATAAAGCTAACTGAATTGATTGTAAACAAAGAAAGCCACGATAAACATAACTACGTTAAATAAACGGTATACAGATTGTTGTGCAATCTTTATACCGTTTTGCCATGGACCTGACGCTGTATGACTTCGCTTTTTTCGTCACATTGTCAATAATGTTTGCATCCTCGTAACAGACATAAAAACAGCAACCAACTCTATATCATTTTTACCCGAAACAAAGCTGTAACATGAACTATGGTACCATTAATTCTGTCAAGCTTTATTTTTACGTGCTGAAATTATTTTTCCACCGCATAAGATACAGACTAAAATGGAACAGACTAGTTGACAGTCGCTTGGTTTTCCTGACAACTGCAGACAGAAGATGCTATGGTCGTACAAGAGCCAGTATCATTGCCTTAAGAATGTGTTTAAAACGTTTTCAGTAATACAAATAACTTTAACAGTTAAAACGTAGAAGGCATATAATAGACGTATTAGCCACTGTTGGAGAATCTTGACAGTGATCAGGTCGCAAATGGTGCAACGAAAGTTTTGACACCAAATAATAAATGTTTAAGTGAACTTAGCCGTTTTTTATCCATTTTCTTTTCTTTCTTTCGTTTTTTTTTTGTTGGATGGTTAATATGTGTCACGCACGCTGTAATGGCTTTAACATCAACACACAGTCTCAGATCAAATCAGTTGGCAGGCAATTACATCTCCTAAATTCAGTTTAGTATATTGCAAAAAAGACATGTTTGCACCAACCTAATTCTCGAGTTTGCGTTATACAGAGTATGGCTAATTATATATTCATTGGACTTTGATATTTTGTTTGAATAATCTGAAATTCCGATAATTGATGTTCAGATAACCGATCGCCAATTATCTTAATTAATTATGTACCAACAGAATACATAATTTATGAGACGAATTAACCGTCAAAAGTGCACAAATAGAACTTCCGTATAACATATAGTCATATATTATTGCATAAACATGTTAAATCATAAAGATATACATGCAAAAAAGATATACATGCAACTAAATATATAGTTTATATTGTATATCCATATTCTCTGCTCATATGTACAGACACACACATACCATACACGCGCGAACACGCACGCACACACACATCATATGAGGGCTCATTGCACAGTGGTTAGAGCATCAAGCTCTCAATCATGAGGTAGTGAGTTCGATTCCCAGATCGGGCTGTGTGTTATGTTCTTCAGCAAGACACTTTATTTCACGTTGCTTCAGTTCACTCAGCCGTGCAAACGAGTTGCGATGTCACCGGTGCCAAGCTGTATCGTCCTTTGCTTTTCCTTTGGATAACATCGGTGGCGTGGTGAGGAGAGGTTGGGCCACTGCTATTCTTCTATAAACAGCCTTGCCTGGACTTGTGGCTCGGAGGGTAACTTTCTAGAGGTAATCCCATGGTATATATATATATATATATATATATATATATATATATATATATATATATACATATACACACGCATACATATACGTATACACACTTACACACACGCATTGTTGGCACTCCGTCGCTTACGACGTCGATTATTCCAGCCTGCTCGTGAAATTAACGTTCAAGTGGCTGAGCACTCCACAGACACGTGTACCCTTAATGTAGTTCTCGGGGATATTCAGCGTGACACAGTGTGACAAGGCTGGCCCTTTGAAATACAGGTACAACAGAAACAGGAAGAAAGAGTGAGAGAAAGTTGTGGTGAAAGAGTACAGCAAGGTTCGCCACCATCCCCTGCCGGAGCCTCGTGAGCTTTAGGGGTTTTCGCTCAATAAACACTCACAACGCCTGGTCTGGGAATCGAAACCGCGATCCTATGACCGCAAGACCGCTGCCCCAACCACTGGGCCATTGCGCCTCCACACATACACGCATACATATACGTATATACGCATAAGTATCCATTTACGCATATACGCATACATACACGCATACATATACGAGGTAGGTTCAAAAATTATCCGACGTTATTTTTCCCGCCAAGACTAAAACCGCGTGGGCAAAAGCTTTTAGTTAGGAGGTGACGCCACCCATGCTGCGCAGGCATGAAAATTTTTGCGCTGGTAGGCCGCGTCAGTCCCTAGTTTAATATACAGACGCTTAGAGTACAGATCTGTAGTGTGCACCCGTCGCAGTTTCGTTTACACGCAAGATGTCCGCACACATCGAGTAGTCACTATATATCATTGTCTCATCTCCAGTGATGATGGTCATTATGAGGTTTGGGTCGTGGTTTGCACAGACCAGCATTTACGGAGCGATTTCCACGAGGAGTTGCTTCTGTTGCTCTGCTAGCAACTTCGGAACGAATTTCGCCGACAATCTCCACATGCACAAATCCACAGTTAAAATGAAATGCACTAATCCTGTGTTTGTTCCCACTTCGTGAGCATTTTCCAAGACTATTCAAAGGACCTTCTCAATCGGCTCCTCGTCTCGGCTTCTGGATGGCCTGCCTCATCGTGCCTCGCACTCCACTGAGGTACGAGCAGGTTTGGAGCGATTGTACCACACCTTGATTTGGGTTTTACCCATATCATTGCCAAAGTTTGTGCTGAATCTTCTGGATGGTTTAAACATGAGTATCACAAAGCTTTTCGCAAAACTTCATGCAATATCGATGCGTTCGGTGAAAAAGAAATCCAAGTGCGTACTACATGTCTATACTCTAGGCGTAACAGTCGGAAACTCATGCAGCCTAACGGCGCGAAAATGTTCACGCATGCCCAGCAAGGATAGCGTCACCTCCCAACTCGGCCAACTGTTTCTGAAGTCGATTATTTTATCAGCTTCAAAAGGATGAAAAGCAAAGTCCACCCACATGGCATGTGAATTCAGAACGTAAAGACGGACGAAATGCGGTTAAGAATTTTGTCCAGCATGCTAACTATTTTACCAGCTCGTCGCCTTACTCTTAATTAATAGAAAAATCCGCAAGCTACTGACTTATAATAAGATGCACCATCCAAAGGCAGACGTGGATCGTCTTTACCTTCCAAGAGCTCAGGGAGGTCGAGGCTTGATCCAGCTTGAACTTACGTACAAAACCACC
>NC_068985.1:79496114-79499136 GCF_001194135.2 Octopus bimaculoides
CTGGGATTGCATACAACGAGTTTCTCTGCCCTAGGTGTACGGAAAACACTCGGCGAGAAATGGAAGAAAATTTGAAGAAAGAAGGAGAAAAACATAATAATAATAATAATAATAATAATAATAATAATAATAATAATAATAATAATAATAATAATAATAAGTTAGATTCATCAAGGACAACAACATGTTCAAAAATAATCCAAGGACTTTTTACGGGAACATAGGGAAAATACCAGTTACAGTAAAGTCTGTCCCATCAAAAGAAGTGCAGGAATTTTGGAATAAAATTTGGGCAGAAGACAAAACACACAATGAAAAGGCCAGTTGGATTGATAGAATATCTATAGACTTAGAATCCTTACACGAGCAAAAGTGGGAGGGTATCAAGGTAGAAGATGTAAGATCTGCTCTCAGGAAATGAAGCAAATGGAAGTCTCCAGGAAAGGATAAAATACTTAACTTCTGGTTGAATGCCTTTCCAGAGAGCCATGAACTACTAACAAAACTTTACAACAATGTTTTGCAAAAACATAGTATGATTCTCTCTTGGATAGTTAATGGTGTAACATCCCTACTTCCAAAAAATGAAGAAAACAATGAACCAAAAAATTATTGAACCATAACCTACTTAACAGCAATATATAAAACGCTAACATCTGTCTTGACAATATACCTATTTTTTTTTTTTTTAATAGAAAATGGCATATTCCCTAATGAGCAAAAAGGATGTAAACGTGGGTCCTATGGTTGTAAAGATCAGCTAGTCATCAATAAGATGATCTTGGAAGATTGTCACAAATGACTCAAAAACTTGTCGATAGCCTGGATAGACTACAAAAATGCTTCTGATAAAGAAATGTCTGGAAATGTATAATATAACACCTACTCTGCAAAAATTCTTGTCTGTAAGTATGAGATCATGGAAAACTACACAGATTTCGAACAGTGACAATGAATCTCTTAATGCTGTAGATGTAAGAATTTCATGTGGCATTTTTCAGGGTGACTCTTTCTCACCACTCTTTTGTCTAGCCTTAATACCTCTCTCGAAATTGCTCGATGATGTACAATACGGCTATAAAATGTTTGATAACAATATAAATCATCTCATTTACATGGATGATTTCAAGCTCTTTGCGAAAAATGACCAACAACTACGGGACTTACTAGCGACTGTTAAACAATTCAGTGATGGCATCAGGATGCAATTTCACCTCGATAGATGTGCATATGCTACTTTTATCAAAGGAAAAATGACATAGACATCCAATGGTAATCTTGACCAGCAGAAAGTCATAAAGGATTAGAACCAGCGGCAAGTTACAAATACCCAGGGGCATTTGAAGGGGAACGAATCAAACATTCAGTGATGAAGGATAGGATCAGAAGAGAATGTTATCGCAGGGTAAGAGCAATACTCAAGACAGAACTGAATGTAAGAAACATGATCAAAGCGATCAATACTTTAGCCATACCAGTCGTAACTAATTGGTCAGTTACTGAAATATGTAATCTCGACAGAAAAATATGAAAATTGTTGACAATGCTTAGAATGCACCACCCTAAGTCAGATATAGAACGACTTTATCTGCCATGAAAAGAGGGTGGCCGTGTACTTTTTCAACTGGAATTAACAATGAAGATTGCCGCAATTGGCCTCAACATTTACCTGAAAAACTCTGATGTCTGGATGCTAAAACATGTCTCAAACCATGAAAACAAGAAAGTATCCTACTCAGTAACAAAGTAGGCAAAGGAATATCTAAATGAATTCCAAATACAACAAATTCCAGAGTTAGACGTACTAGAGACAAGCACAGAAAGAGCTAAGCGTATGAAAACCCTTGCTAAAACTGCTACCTTAGATATTCTTACTGGTAAATAGTAAGACAAACTTCTCAATGGCGAATACCCAAAGAGCTAATAGTGCCGATGTGGACAAAGCCTTTACCCATCAATGGTTAGTGTCTTCTGGCTGAAAATCAGAAGCAGAAGAGTTTATCATAGCAACCCAAGGAACTATCAGGCCGACATATTAAAGAACGGCAGTAGTCTAACATGTGTATGTCAACAACAAAATAAAACCATTGATCATGTTGTCTCCATGACCATATGACCATTATCACAGTATATGTCTCCTAATAAAATCAAGAATTTTAAAGTTTATGGAGTATAAACCATTCACTCAATCTGTAACCCAGCCGAATAGCAGATTTAATTATTTTATAAATCAGGTGCTGTGTTTTGGAGGTATATCGAATTGCAAAATGTTGCTGTTTATTCAATCTTATTTTCTAAATTACTGAACAAATCTACTTATTTCCTGCATGTTGATCCTTAAGCTTAAATTCGACTGTTCCTTCACCTTAGTATAATCTTATTCAAAAAACTTTTGGTTGATTTGTTTGATTTAGTGGGTTAATACGGAAGGATTCCTGTTGAAATCTTTCATGAAAAATCAAGACTCGCATGATCAAGAAGTTCAGTTCTGTAGTTCTGTAGTTCTATAGTTCTGTCGTACGAATCGTGTGTGAGTTAATATGACAATCGAGAATTATTAAGATACAAAATAGTGTACAAGCTGCTCTTTATAGAGAAAGTAATATAATTTCTAATAACATTATTTTATAATACTTCTCCATCACCTGCATAGCTTTCATCTTAATTTTTCCTTTATTGTTCAGTCTTATCATCTTTTAACAATTTCAAAAGTACATCATTTCTAGAGATAGTAAGACATTTCCTGCTTTGATTTTAATTACATAACCTTTCGTCTTTTGAGCAGCGGTCTGGGTATAATTATTTTTTCAATATCGTAAATGGACCTTTTCAACGGAGGCGATATTTTCAAATTATTCTTTTTCATTTTCTGACCATTTTCTGGCTGTACTTTTCGTTAATTTATTTATTAATTTACTACTACTACTACTACTACTACTACTACTACTACTACTACTACTACTACTACTAACAATATCTATATAAATATTAGAATATTCATATCTATCTATCTATCTATCTA
>NC_068985.1:79499878-79500491 GCF_001194135.2 Octopus bimaculoides
GCGTATACTACCAGGGAGTGAATAATTATTACAAATTAAAAGGGTAAAGGATTATCAATTTATTAATTAATAAATCAATTAACAATTAACAATTTTTACCAAGCCCATCGGTATGAAAGCACCATTATTGGTGGAGAACTTATTTAAAAGCTCATATATATTTATAAATATAATTAAGGGATCAGCAAATATTTGCATCACCATATACCGAAGTTCAGAAATAGCAGCTGGTTCAAGCTTTAGAATGTATATATGTGTATGTATGTACACACGAGTGGCTGTGTGGTAAGTAGCCTGCTTACCAACCACATGGTTCCGGATTCAGTCCCATTGCGTGGCACCTTGGGCAAGTGCCTTTTATTATAGCCTCGGGCTGACCAAATCATTGTGAGTGGATTTGGTAGATGGAAACTGAAAGAAGCCCATCGTATATATGTATATATATGTATGTGTGTATGTTTGTGTGTCTGTGTTTGTCCCCCGACCATCGCTTGACTAACGATGCTGGTGTGTTCACGTCCCTGTAACTTAGCAGTTCGGCAAAAAAGACCGATAGAATAAGTACTACGCCGCAGTCAAATGACTGTAACAAGTAAAAGATAAAAGAAATATA
>NC_068985.1:79500583-79503533 GCF_001194135.2 Octopus bimaculoides
ACCGAAAAAGATTAAGAAGAAAGAGAGAAAATAGAGAAATAGAAAAGGTTAAAACAGGTAATATGAGATAATGTGTGTGTATTTGTATGTATATATATATATATATATATGTACACACTCATACACATGCACGCGCGCACACACACATACATACACCATCGTCAGTAGTTCATATAGGTGGAAAAGAAGCTCATTCTAAAGCGTTAGAGCAATATTATATATTTTTGTTTTTTAGGAAGTAAAAGGATATGGTCGGTCATGGGGTGACCACTGGTTTCGCACCTATAAAGCGCAGGACTCTACATGTTTCTGACATCACTTTTTTATCATACCTAGGTCACCTACAGTAACAGGAACAGTTTTCGCTTTAAGATGCCACATCTTTTGTATTTCAATTTTCAAGTCCTTATATTCACTTAGTTTGTCAAATTTCTTTACAGATGTATTTTTATCAGTGGGAACGCTTATATCTATTAGTCTACAAGTATTTCCTTCATTGTCTTTAATAATTACGTCTGGTAGATTAGCCTGGATCGTTCTGTCACTTCTGACTGGAAAATCCCAGAGGATAGAGACATGTTTACCTTCAACGACTGGCTCAGGATGATGTTCATGCCAGTAAGCAGGAGTGTTGATTTTTTAGTGTGTACATATTTTCCAATGTAAATACTGTTCTATCCTATCGTGGCGACTTTTGTATTCGTTTGGTGTTAGCACCGGTCATCCAAAGACAAGATGGTCTACTGTTTCGTCAAATGTGTCGCAGAATCTGCATTTAGGGTCAGAACCGTTTTGAAGACCGTTAGCCTGGTAGGTTTTTTGTGAGCAAGCTTTGATCTTGCGCCGCCAATATGAAACATTCAGTCTCTACTTTCAGTCCTGAACTTCTCAGCCACTGATGGATTGTTGCTAGATCTATAATCAGCATTTCGACTTCGAAGTATATACTGTCCGTGCAGAGGATTCTGGCTCCACCGTTCCTCAATTTGTTTCGGCCCGTTAATTTTTGCAGTCTGCTTGATCCGTTTTGCTTGTTTTGTGGCAGTAGTTTCAGGATCTTCAAATATTTCACGGTTAACGCCAAGTTCCCTTAAGAATTTTCAAGCTTCCTTGACAATAAAATGTAATATTTTGCTGGTTTCGTGTTAGCACACAAGTTGCAGTGTACAGTCCTCTGTGCCAGATAAGCACCTGTTCATGGCTATTTTAGATGTTTTATGGTACAGTTCCACCTGCATCATTCCACTTCCCCCATTACTTCTAGGTAGGTACAGACGATCAACGTCTGCTTTTGGGTGGGGCACGTTCTTAGAAGTTAGCAGTTTTCTTGTCCTCCTGTCCGGGCGTTGAAGCGCTGTAAGATTCCAGCTAATGATGTTAAAACTGTATTGGACTATTGGAAGTGTCAGGGTATTAATGGCTTCGATGCGATTTTTAGACGTGAATTCAGTTTGTAGTATGTGCCATTATTATTATTATTATTATTATTATTATTATTATTGTTGTTGTTGTTATTGTTGTTGTTGTTGTTGTTATTGTTGTTGTTCTTGTTGTTGTTACTTTTTCCATCATCTACAAGTACGTGTGTACCTATCATTATCTTATTTATTTTAGTTTATTCAATTTTAGAAAAAATGAAACTTGTCTTTGACAATTCCGGAGCACATTGAACTTATTTTGTGCGTGAATTTTCCTCTAACCTGTATAGTCAAAACTGAATTACAAACAGAGGTATTCCTCTTCAAACGAAAAACACCTTACAGAGTTAAAGCGATGTCCACAATGATGTACTAGTCCGACATCTAGTCCGACATTAGGCTGCTTCCGATGAAAATCCTCTCTTCTGATTAGCGTGAATCCATTCTTTTAGACATTTCAAACTCTGACTGACATAAATTCTGTCCTTTTCTCTATCTTTCCTACTGCGATTGCAGTAGATTTTGCTAATGTATTTTTACTATATTTTTCTGATACCCTTTAGCGCTATGTTATCTTCTTTTTTACCATTGCATGATATGTGATACTCTATCGTAAAACATTTACTAGTATCTGGTAGATACTTCGAAATATTATTGTTAAATGTGTGATAGAGTGATTGTTACATGTGTGATGGGTGATAGTATTACATGTGTAATATTGTGGTTGTTATATGCTCTACCAGTGTGTGTTATATTCCCTATATTCTTATATACTGCCTACAACTGATAACTGACCTTAACATTTTTTCTATTAAATAATTTATGAAACATATGGCCTGCAGTGGAGTATTTATTAGCGCTTAGTTTCTTCCAAAATATATCGACGAAAATACTTTCGCTTTGTTAGGCATATTTAGTTATTGGAATAGAATGGCGAAAATAATGCAGCAATAAAATGGTGCGTTATTGATTTTGTCAAAGCTTATTATGGAGGTGACAACAAATGAAAACTTTATATAGCGGAAAATTATATCAAACGTAATTGTATATTATTCAACAAAAATTAAGATTAGATCTTGAAAAACAGAAATAAAAGCAAATTTTGTTTTAAGAATTTCAACAGGTGCAGCCAGACTCTCAAATCATAATATAACAAGTCAGAAAAATGTACCCACGAAGACGTGACAAAAATATATGATGAGAGCACCAATAAATCGATAGAGTAATTAATATACATCTGAGAGGTTTAGATGATACGGAGTTCAGAGCAGTAAGTTAAACTCGACCATGTCATTTATGACACAAACTCACACCCACACCCACACCCACCCAACCAATACCACCCAACACACACACGCACGCACACACACACACGCACACACACACACACACACACACACACACACACGCACGCACGCACGCACGCACGCACGCACGCATGTTAGAACAGAGCATTGTAGGGTTAGTAGAGAAAAATCAAATTCAGCATCTATTTTAACTCTGGTACATATGCTATCAGTTTCTTTTGCTGA
>NC_068985.1:79503788-79506288 GCF_001194135.2 Octopus bimaculoides
TATACAGTTTCCGCCTGCCAAATTCGCTCACAAGGCATTGGTCGGCCCGGGATTCTAGTAGAACGTATTTGTCCAAGGCATCACTCAGTAGAGACGAGCCAGAAAAGATGTGGTTGTTAAATGATAATCATAACCGCGCTGCCTCTCTCGGGCGCCGTCTCTCTCTCTCCCTCACACACAAGCACACATACAAACACACGCACACGCGCGCACACACAGATATACGCACAGATATATGCTTGGTTTTTAAATCCACTTATTTATTTGTTGTAATGTTTCGCGTAAAATCGTGTATAAATATTTCCATAATCCTTTCATTGTTTGCTTTCGTTCTCATTGTATCAATCACAATAAGAAAATACTACAGAACTTAAACTAACGGAACACCAATGGAACATTATGCACATCTTACCGATTCCTTTTGACAGTTGCAAATGTTTGATCAAATTAAGGAAGCTGGTATCTACTCTTCATTTGTATGGTATTCTCACGCTATCCTAAATATTTTTCAGATACTCTACCAGTCGCTAATTAACTTTAAGAATCAGAATATTCTGAATAATGTTTTCCGCGGCCTTAAGAAGTTTGGTCGCCCCGTCACCTTTGAGAACACGTGTCCACTGGGCTAATGGCACCTCCTTGACTGCCACTCTTTTCTAACACCTCTGATCTTCTAACCAGATCCAGAAAGGTGGTTCTTATCTCATGTTCTAAGCATTTCTGAAACAAACAATAATGATGCTTCCGGAACTGGATAGATGCGAGTTTTTGTTGGGATAATACATCTTTATGTATATGTTGCTAAACTCATGAGCACTCTTTATTTTGCTCTCTTTAAAATCATTTCGATATCCATTTGTTGCTAATGTTTTGATACTATTCTAGCAAGGCCATTTCTTTCTTGCGATCGATACAAAATTGAGACATATGCAAAACTTGCAATGTAGTATCGTTTACGACATAGAACCATATTTCGAATGGAATGCAAATCTCTCCATTAAACTTGCTTGAACCCCGGGACTCGTGCCAAAGTTAAGACCCATTCCGCCCAGAAACTTGAAATCTCAAGAGAATTAAGATTAAGCTATTTTTTCACTTCAAACTGAAATACTATATTAAACTTCGATTGGGATAATTGCAATATCAATAATGAATCTTAAAATCACTTCAGATTCGTCAACATAATCGTTGTTGTTGCTATTGTAGCTGGTGTTGCAATTGAAGTGAAGTTCATTCTTCCAAATTCTTTATTTGGATGCAAATACGCAAATGGGCAAACTTATACTTTCTTTATCTTCACTAGGCTTTTTTTTTTGTTTCGGTTTGTTTTCTTCGGGCAGTTACTAACAGTTGAATCTTCTTTATGTTCATTTTCTTATCGGCGTATTGTAATTGCAAGCAGCTGCTGTTTTTTTCTTTTTCTCTCTTGCTTTCAGGCAGTATATAATACTACAGTTGTAGTACTTACAATGCAATTTCTTCATTCCAGCAACCCATATTTGTCTTATGTCATGTAAATGCATCTGATGGCATGCCGTTTTTAATCCTACTAAGTTTTCTTTCTCGCTCCTACTTTCGTTTACAACCAAGTCAATCCTGATCAAGCGGACCTATCAAAGATATTTGTGTCGTAACCAATTCTGCCTTTCTAGACTGGCGTATGCTCCATTCACTTGACGAAATATGTGTATGTGTACTGTTGTTGTTGTGTTTATATTGTTACGCTTCTTTTATCTTTTCTTCTGAAATGTCACTAAAGTTCTCACCAGCCGCGTGTTAAGAGAATCTCTATGTAGCCTGGTTTCAGTGAGTGTAGTAATATCCACACTGCAGCGTTTCAGTTCAGCGACTGTGACAATTGTTCGACGCTCTGGCCGGCTCATCGAGTTGCTGACCTGAAGCAATGTCCATATGTTCCACATAACAAACCTGGGTGATTTATTATTTTTGTATTTGTCCCCGCCACTTGGAATGTACTGACAGGTGTGGTTTGCTGTGAAGGAATTGAGGTGAGGATACGATGTTTAGGCTTCATTTTCTAGTCACTTCCCAGACTAGAGTGAAGAATGCGATCCTTGAATAGGACGATCCAGTTGCCGCACGGTGGTAGCTCCCAATCAATTTCCCAACAGCTGTCACCCAGTGCCACTCAGGTGTAGAGATCTAGGAGGGTTCAACACATTCAGAATTACTCCCTTATTGTCAGAATAGTAGGAAATAAAAATCAATGGCCCAAGATGAAGGAGAAAATACCCGGCAATGAATCTTTATAGTGGCACTGAGTAAAAAATAGAAGTATTGGCAAATATAAACCAAGACGGTTCTACATCATCACGGCTGTAACAGGCAATCGGAAGTCTTGTGTGCCAGAAACCGTCTGAAAACTGAACGCCACAGTTTGTTTCTCTCTTGGTGTTTGCTGCCTTCGACTTTGCTTTCTTGGATTCGCACAAAAGGCATCGAGGCAGCGAGGCAGTGACTGATAAACGTCAGAGCATAT
>NC_068985.1:79509438-79510235 GCF_001194135.2 Octopus bimaculoides
ACACACACACACACACACACAAACACACAGACAGACAGACAATGCTTCATGATCGAACAATGCTTCAATCGGACCTATGCGCAGTAACCCAGTGGGCACTAAAAAAAAAAAAACAATATGAAGTTGAACGAAAAAACATTTGCGCTCATCTACTTTGGAGGAGAGGGCACACTCAAACAACCATATACACTACGGTCGGTAGACCTACATGAACCGTCGGATAATATCAGAGTCTTAGGTGTAACTGTCCACAGCAACCTTAGTTGGAGTGTGCACATCAACAAAAAAGTCGATGTTGCCTGCAGAATGTGCTCATGGATCCTCAGAACTTTCCAATCTGGGATCATGAAACCATCATCCTTCTCTTCTCCATATTCGCTAGGCCCCCACCTCGAATACTGCTGCCCATTGTGGTCCACCTACAAAAAGAAAAACATAGTGAGAATCGAAGCGCCACAAAGATCAATCACAAAAAAAAATAAATGGCATGATGGGACTTGATTATTGGGCTCGACTTAAACAGCTGAAGCTCTATTCTCTGCAACGCTGCCGTGAGCGATACATTATTTGCACTATGTGGAAAATATTCCACCAATATTATCCAAATGATATTGGTATTATGTTTACAATTCACCCAAGACTAGGACCCCGTGCAATGCGTCCCCTACAAAGATCGAGATCACATCACGTAAGAACGTTGCGACACAATTTCTTCAATGCAAATAGTTCTGCATTTTTCAATGTTATCCCCCAAAAAATAAAAGTATAGAAAGACCCCACAACTTTCAAACGGTACC
>NC_068985.1:79510510-79510999 GCF_001194135.2 Octopus bimaculoides
TATAATTTATATAAGGGCATTACTATATAGTAATGCCTCACGCTTAGAGGGACTTAATAAGTCAAAACTGCCAAAAAATAAGCACATATTTACCGAAAACGAGGGAATGCAACTTTCAAAGTTAACCTCCTGAAAACATTTAACTTAACGGCAAACCACTGGTTTCATAATTAATACAGCAAAACTATGTAGTAAGCTGCATCTTTTATTCATCAGTGCACGTATGGTTGAGACACATAAAGAATAAACAAAAATCAACATACCCTGATTTGGTAGTTTTGACTTATTAAGTCCCTCTGAGCGTGAGACATTACTATATAGTAATGCCCTTATATAAATTATATATATATATGGGGATAAAACGATGGGTTTTTTTTCCTTATGGGGTTTTTCACGCTGACTACTTGATAAATTCTTATAAAGATTTTATCCTATATGATATTATAAATAATTAGAATATATTCAGTGCTGAATATTATTCTGTAAAAG
>NC_068985.1:79511009-79511525 GCF_001194135.2 Octopus bimaculoides
TACTTGATAAATTCTTATAAAGATTTTATCCTATATGATATTATAAATAATTAGAATATATTCAGTGCTGAATATTATTCTGTAAAAGCACGTGTTACCGAGATGCAACTTGAAAAAGCCCGCCTCTTTCACGGATATATAAGGGTGAACATAAGTCATCGTACTGTGTTGGGTACATCAGGGTATGTTGATTTTTGTTTATTCTTTATGTCTCGACTATACGTGCACTGATGAATAAAAGATGCAGCTTACTACATAGTTTTGCTGTATTAATTATGAAACCAGTGGTTTGCCGTCAAGTTAAATGTTTTTAGGAGGTTAACTTTGAAAGTTGCATTCTCTCGCTTTCGGTAAATATGTGCTTATTTTTTGGTAGTTTTGACTTATTAAGTCCCTCTAAGCGTGAGGCATTACTATATAGTAATGCCCTTATATAAATTATATATATTTATGGGAAAAAAACGATCGTTTTTTTCCTTATGGGGTTTTTTCACGCTGACTACTTGATAAATTCTT
>NC_068985.1:79511809-79517643 GCF_001194135.2 Octopus bimaculoides
CATACGTACGTACGTACATGCATAAATGCTTAAAGGAGAATCTCGATAAACTGGGATTTTTCAGAAAGAGAAATCAACCGGCTAATTCGTACATTATAAGTGCAATCTGTGAGTGGAACAGTAACAATATGCAAGACTTTTCTCAAGTTCTAAATGTGAATTTCTCTGTGTTATCTACATCCCAAAGATGGAGCCTTGTATCTTTGTTGGAAACCGGTTCCCACTTCAGTGGGAGGTTTATAATAATTGAAAAATAGAAGAGACATAATAGTGCATGTAATGATTTTTTAATATCAAAAAATATCAATGAGATTCTGACTGGAAGATAGTTTACTCCAGGTAGCTACCCTCAAAACGGCTTCCACAACAGCCTCAAGATGATTCCTGAACTTGGCGCATGCTTTCCTGACTGTGTCCTTGGGAAGATCTTCGAACATATCCTTAATCTTGGCCACCAGATCAGCCTTGGTGTTGCAGGCAGAACGTTTGGTGTCTTTGTGAACCACGCTCGACACATTGTAACACATCGGATTACAATCGGTAGAATTAGGAGATCAAAAATTCTCTGACAACCACTTTTGATTCATTTCAAAGATATGGCAAGGAACCGAAACCCACTACCACGCATATGGCGTGCCAGCTGGAGCCCCAGCGAGGAATTGGCCAACCTGTAGCAGTCTGAATTGAGACTAAGGTCCTGTTCAAAGTTGTGGGGATGAACTCCGGCCGGGAGAAGCAATCAAGACGACTGCTGTGTTCCTTCCTACTCACCAAGGCTTCGTAGTCTCCGTTGCAGCTGTCCGTGCCACGTATTACATCCTTTACAGTGTTCACAGAGCATTGAGCAGCAGTATTGTTGTTGGCATATTGATAGCTGGCGCGAATCATCATGATACGTGTAACTCTTTTCCAATATTCAGATAAATTCCAGTCCTCAATGTCGGATAACTTTATCTCTATTACAACTTTAATCTTTATCCTCCCCAACACCGTTGATTATTCATCTATACATCCAGCCGCTCCTGAAAAAATAAAGCATACAAATCGTCAGATTTAGCCCGAGCACCCTGCATTTGTGTACTGCTGTTTATTCATCACGACATATTATCAATTTTTAGAACTTCATATCTTTGTATATGGTTCAAAATACCCATTTGTCAAGAGCAAATGCGTCATTGTTCTAAGTTTCTATCTAATTGTAGTCCCATACCGAATGCAAAACAAATGTGGAGATAAATTTTCACGTGTATACAAAAGATCCTACACGTATTTCGTTAACAACAATAAAATCTGTTTTATATGGAAATACATTATATAAAAGTTACATTATCAGATTGAGAGATTGCATAGCAAACTCAAATAACCTTTAAATTATATAATGGATTTCGAATAGTGTTATCATATCAACAAGCATAACAGTAGTTATGCATGTCGATGTTTTAAAACTGTTCGATGTCTCTTATATAATTTAAAGGTTATTTACGTTTGCTATGCAATCTCTGATGATGTGATGATGAAATCTGTTTATAAACTATTCTGTATGTAACATTATTATTCATGAAACACGTCCACGGTATAGTGAATAAATGTAAATATATATCTCTCCACATGCGTGTACATCCTCGATCCGAACACCCTTCTTGTATAAACAAAACGATGTAAAACAACCAAACCTGTAATATAATAATATAAAGGAAAAAAAACTAAAAGCCCCAAATCGACTCAAAGTGACATTATCAAGCGAAAAAGCGAAAAACCACCCCAGATTCAATAAGCCAACATCTCTCCAAAATTATATTTGACCACAACGAAGTAGATATGTACACACGCACGCACACACACACACACACACACACACACACACACACACACACACACACACACACACACACACACACACACACACACACACACACACACACACACACACACACACACACACACACAAAGAAAGATGAATTGAGTGAGAGAAAGACGGTGAGGGTGACGTATGCATTCTTCATCCCAATACAATGTATTATCAGTAATACTCCACCCATTAAGTTTATATGGTATTGTATCAAATCGATTGCATAGGATTCAAATTGTCCATGACAACACCATTTGAACTTCGGTTGCATTTTTAAATCGTTTCATTTCATCGAATCTATTTAACTTATCGACCCTTCGAAATAACAGATTTCACTCGAGGTTTATCTCTGTTTTATACCATCGTTTTCATGTTCATCTTCTATAAAAGGAAATACACAACTGATTATCTCTCATGCAACAATACAAATGAAACCAACGTACACTCATCCCACTGCATGCTCGCACACACATAAGCATTCACACAAACACACACACACACACACACACACACACACACACACACACACACACACACACACACACACACACACACACACACACACACACACACACACACACACACTCTCTCTCTCTCTCTCTCTCTCTCACGCGCACACCCACACACCCATACACTCTCTCTGTCACACACACACACAAACTGATTCTGAGCGAATGAGAAAGCCTCTACATGGCCGCTCGATCAGCGAGAAATAACAACAAATCCTTGTAAAAATATACGCATTTATATTTAGGAGTTTCCTTGAAGCCCAAAAAGTGATATTTGCTGTGTTTGTTTGGTGCTTTTGTCTTTTCGTTTGTTTTGCCTTCTGCAAGATATTCTTGTTTTACACCGGAAATTATATAATACTTATTTTGTTGTATACGAACCATACTTTCGTCTATTCCTAATAATTATAATATTCCGAGCTATGGGTGTACCTAAATATATTCATTATTTCCCCCATTTTCCTGACTAATCTCGTTATTTCACATATCGTTCGGTTTATTACTGGAACAGCTAGTGTTAGATATCTATTATTACATTTTTATTACTATTTAAATACTTTAAATATTAATCTAACGCAGCTGCAATATTCGTCCCTACACTGCTCTTTAATCTATGGTGGTGTACTTGTCAAGTTCATGAATACCTAAGTATTTAAATCTTGTGTTTTGTCTAATTCTCATGTGTACATTCTATTTTTCTTATCTAACATTATATCAGTGTTCTCTAGTAATTTTCTTCTTGGTTGCTTGACGCCTTTTTTAACCAAACTTGATAGCAATTCATCAGTTGAATTCCTGTAATACCAGTGTTTTCATTTGCTTATTATAAGTAACCACATAGAACTCAAGGTCATAATGTGAAAACAGTGCGGGTGATTACCACCCTTCGATAGCTGTATCAAATATTGTATATTTGAGACTTATGTTTCATGAATGCGTACACAACCCAATTTACATAAGAGCATACAAACCTCTGATATTTTGATATATTCTTCAGAAACTTACTCCTATCAGTCATCTATGTTTTCCTCCGTTATTTGTTACAAATTTGTTAGAAATTTCAGCTTTATTTTCTAACGTCCGGGAGACAGAAAACAACATCAACAGTTACAATAGCGACAAAGACAGAATCACCAGGATCAACAGTTTCAGCAACATCCGGAAGAACAACGATTACACCACCTCCAACACTACCATCAACAACAGCAACAGCATTAAAATAATAATATTCCTTCCTACTAAAGGCACAAAGCCTGCAATTTTGGGCGAGGGGACTCCACGATTTCATCGACCCAAGTATTTCACAGGTACTTAATTTATTGATCCCGAAAGTATGAAAAGCAAAGTGGACCTCGGTGGAAATTTGAACTCAAAACGTAAGGACGGATGAAATGCCGCTAAACATTTCGCCCGGCATGATAACGTTTCTACTACTACTACTACTACTACTACTACTACTACTACTACTACTACTACTACTACTACTGATAATAATAATAATAATAATAGTAATAATAATAATGATGATGATGATGATGATGATGATGACGATGACGATGATGATGACAATAAATGCCCTGATACAGTACCAGGCAGTGGCTCTCATGGCTTCTGATCTTAACTGATTGGAAGTGTTATCATGTACATTGTTTTGTCTTGGTATAAAATATGGGCCACAGCAAATATTCTGCTCAATATCACAGATTTGCTAGTCAGTCGCTTGACCATAACCATTTGAGCGTGTCCTTTGGTGGCTGATGATATGTGCATCTCTGATCATGAGCAGAAGTAGTTGGGGAGTATCATAGCCATGTGTTGAGAGGAATTCTTTGGGGTTTGGATAATTCACCTTTGGAAACATTAGTGTTTTGTTCAACATCCTTAAACAACCCTTATTCAGGGACATTTTAAGCAGGATGGGATACTCGACCTGAAGAAAGTTCTAACTGAGCTTGATTTGAGATCTCTATGTCGTGCACATATGGTTGTGATGCATGTACCTGGTGTAACCTTATCAGACAGGTAGTCATGATGGGTATATTGAGCTTTGTATATTTTACCCCAGTATCACTTTGATGGCATGTATTGCTCTCTCACTCAGTAATAATAATAACAACAACAACAACAACAACAACAACAACAACAACAACAATAATAATAATAATAATAATAATATTTTAAAAAAGATTGATGTAACTCGTCACAAAGATAAACAGTCAAGACGAAGAGCGCGATTCAATTGTAATGGATATTTTATTGGCTGAACGATATTTCGGCAGTAAGTCTGTCTTTATCAAGTTCAAAATACACGAAATGAGAATCTCTACATGTCCCACCTTCTGTATAAATCAAAACATTTCTGTTATGATTCCTGATGGAATTCACTTGGCTCATGTTGTTGCATATTGAACAGGGCTTACCCGGCAGAATGCACGAAACACAACTTAATTTATGTTGGTTGTACAACAGAACGATTAAACAAAAGGTTTAATGGGCACAGATTCGACATCAGGAACAATAACAGTAGTTCGACAGAACTTGCTGAACATTTCGTTTCAAGCGGCTGCAATTTTGAAAAAGAATTGAAAGTGCATATTCTCAGAAAATATTCTGAATCTGCTTCACTTTCACTTCTCAGAACGTATGAGAAGAAATATGTTTGCGGTTTATTAACATCACGCCCTGGAGGAATGAATAAAATGACAGGAGAATATCAGCAAATTTACACAAAACTGTTTGATTAAATATTCTTCTTTTTCCTTTTCTTTTTTCTTTCCTCGCTTTTTTAATCTTTTTTCTTTCTTTTTCTTTTCGTCTGTTATAAAATTGAATCTTAAAGACTGATGGCATCATTCCATCAACGTGTGGACGCTGGTTGCTCTCGTTCATACTTTAAATTTAAATTTCTATAATTTTGAATTTTTATTACCCCTTATGTTGAACTTGACAAAGACAGACTTACTGTCGAAATATCGTTTAACCAATAAAATATCTATTAGAACCGAATCGCGCTCTTCGTCGTCACTAATGATGATGATGATAATAATAATAATAATAATAATAATAATAATAATAATAATAATAATAATAATAATAATAATCTTCTCTAATATGGGCAGAAGGTCTGAAACTTGGGGGAGAGGGAGAGTCAATTATATGGAGCCCAGTACTCAACTGTTACTTATTTTATCCACCCCGAAAGGATGTAAAGTGAAATTTGAACTCAGAACGTACGGACGGACGAAACACCGCTAGGCATTTTGCCCGGCGTCCTAACGATTCTGCCAGCTCGCTGACTTAATGATAATAATAATAATAATAATAATAATAATAATAATGATGATGATGATGATGATGATGATGATGATGATGATGATGATAATAATAATAATAATAATAATAATATCTTTTTCTTTTTAAATACATATTTTACCTGTTTATTTCCGTGTGTAAACTGGGAATGCATACAATGAGTT
>NC_068985.1:79517859-79522891 GCF_001194135.2 Octopus bimaculoides
GAAGAAGAAGAAGAAGAAGAAGAAGAAGAAGAAGAAGAAGAAGAAGAAGAAGAAGAAGAAGAAGAAGAAGAAGAAGAAGAAGAAGAAGAAGAAGAAGAAGAACGAGAGCACTCAGACAGCGCAAACTTCCGCCAAGGCAACACCAACGTCCTCTCAACGATTAGACAGAAATGATTTTTAAAATGACAATACCTGAACTAAAATTGACTGCGCTCACAAACGAGAATACGAAAGATGAACCCGACTGCTCTTAAAAAATTAAGTAAAAAAACAGGAAAAGTAATTCAGAATCCTTGTCCGGCACTGGATCGATCCCAAAATATAATCAGTTCGTGCCAGTAACAAATCTAAACATCCGTGAAAGCTTCATCCGAATCCACCCAGCAGTTCTTGTGATATCTTGTCCACGGACAAATAAACAAGCACAACTAAAAACAATACCTCCGCCTTCGTTAAGGCGGAAGTAATAATAATAATAACAATAATAATAATAATAATAATAATAATAATAATAATAATAATAATAATAATAATTTCTACTAAAGGCAAAAAGCCTGTAATTTTGGAGGTGCGGGATAGTCGATTATTACAGCAACATGACTAACACCGACAACAGAACAACATCAAGAATGTTAATAATAAAAGCAGCAACAAATGCTAGTGTTCTAGCGGATAGCTATCTATTGTATACATTGACTTCAATATATGCAGGTAGTGTCTATCATGTCGAAATCTAAATTCTCTTGTAACAGCTCAGTCGGAGATTACGCACATACACAACACACGCATGCACACGGGTACACATACGCTCACCGCCCATACTATACATACACACGCATGCTCGCGTGCGCGCGCACACACACGGACATATATCTAAAAAGTTCTTAAATATATTAAGCAAAACCCCTGTACTAAACGTGACCCTAAATCTTTTTCTTATACATGTAGCACCACAAACTCTAATCTACATGTAAACCATGATGCTCACCTTGTGTCAGTATGCCCCAATAGTTAATATCCAGAAAGAGGAAGATAAACCGGTAAACATCCACCATCGAACTGAAAACAATAATCCTTTCTACTCTAAGCGCAAGACATGAAATTGGAGATTAAGGGCTGGTTGATTATTGAGCCCAGTGCTCAACAGACATTTAGTTTATCGGCCTAGAAAAGATGAACGGCAAAGTCGACCTCGGCGGAATTTTAACTTAGAACATAAAGCCGGAAGAACTTCCACTAAACATTCTATCGGACGTGCTAACGACGCTGTCAGCTGGCCGCTCCGAGATAATAATAATGATAATAATAATAATAATAATAATAATAATAATAATAATAATAATAATAATAATAATAATAATCCTTTCTATTGTAGGCACAAGCCCTGAGATTTTGGTGGAGGAGCTATTTGATTACATCGAACCTAGAGCTCGACTACTACTTATTTGATCGACCCCAAAAGGATGAAAGGCGTAGTCTACTGCTGATGAATATAAACTCAGGACGTAAAGACAGACGAAGTGTCGCTAAGCATTTTATCTGGCAGGCTAACGATTTCCAGTAATTCCACTAACATTTGCCATTTAACATCCTCGCCCTCATCTTCACGACACGATATGTCTGTTTGGTACGATGCAAAGAGGAAATCTCATTGGAAAGTTTTGTGGTTTTGTTTTGTTTCTCATATATTTGTGGCTATTTGGGTCTTTCCTAGTGCTGTTGGTTTTGCGGTTGTCTATAACGTGGTGGTCATTAATGTTTATTCTGTAGCTGTAAGTACTGCTTGCAGGCTTGGGGATGTCGATACAATCCCTATTGCTGCTATTGTTGCAGTTGTTTCTGTTACTGTTACTGCCTTTTTCGCGGCAGTTGGTTGTATTGTTGCTGTTGATGTTATTGTAAATACACGCTGCTATTGGCGGTACTGATGTTTTGGTGTTTCTGGCGTTCTGATGACAGAAAGTACAGAAGCGGTTCTTGCTCCTCTCCTCTATTTCTGTGGGCCGAAAACCTTGAGAAAGTTTCACTTACCACAAAAGTGATGTTAAACCCTCTTCTCACTGCGTCTACGAACAATTGTGAGTTGCTTCGCAGATTGATCAAATGTGAGATGGCTTCTATACTCTTGAACCGTTTGGATCAATATTTCAAACCTTGGCGTAACCAATTTTTATTCTGCAGTCTTTAGGCTTGCAATATATTGTTTTATCTTCTATGTCGAAGAGAACAACCACCATCCTCCTATAGATCTTTACTTCTGGTGGCACATCGACAAACTCCATTATTATTACACATCGACCGAGGTAGATTGGTATGAGAAGCCGTACGTCACTCTTCAGGATTGTGGAGTGCTTCCTGTGCAACGAAACACATACACATGCATTTCTTTTAATGAATGTATCAATGTATCAATGTGTGTATGTTTGTATCTACGTATGTACGTACGTACGTATGTATGTATGTATGTATGTATGTATGTATGTATGTATGTATGTATGTATGTACACTTGAAAGAATAATGGAAAACCAATTATTGATATTTCGAAGCTTCCATTTGTAAGCTTTTGCTGATGAAATCATTTTATGATTGCATTAAATTATTGAAATGAGCGTACAAATGATGGCTTCGAAATATCAATAATTTGTTTTCGGTTATTCTTTCAATTTAGTTTGGTAATATTCTACATTTTAGCCTCCCCACTAAATATACGCAACATTATACTTCATTAAACGTACAATAACGGAATAGAGGATATTAACATAGCAAAATATAGGGAGCACTAATACGAGTGGTGACGTATCACGCACTTGAAATACATTAGAGATTATACATACATACATACATACATACATACATACATACATACATGCATACACACATCCACACATATATTCATACATATTTGTGTGTGTATGTGGGCGTGTGTGTCTTTGTGTGAATGTATCTTTACATATATATGTTTATTTTGGTATGTATGTGTGCATATAATTTCCTTCACTGTGGGATCGACTAACAATAAATTATTAAAAAAACTTAATCTTCTTCAGCAAGATGTATTTCCCGTTTGCGTTCAATGCTTAAGCGTACAATATATGAGTGTATGTGTGTATGTGTATAAATGCGTCAATAATTGTCTGAGTGTATGTATTTGATTCGCCATGATAGATCGCTAGCCACCAAACCTTTTGTATTTTCTCTCCCTGTTTATTTTTGTGTTCCTTTCTGTCGAAAGGCGTAGGCTCGAAACGTAGAAGACTCTCTCACTTCTCACATCTGTTTGTTGTTTACACACCCACATTCGTCTTTTGTTTTTTTGTAAATTCTCACTGTATGTATTTGTATGTTTATTTGATTGTGAACAGTTGATATTTGTTTTTGCAACTTCGGAATTTTGATCGCATCGATTTTTGCAGACTGAATCTTGAAGGGGAAAATTTTCATTTGCCAGTTTGCTACGTCATAACAATCAACGACTTTGTATGTATGTATGTATGTATGTATGTATGTATGTACGTACGTAGGTAGGTAGACATTTACACACATACACACACACACACACACACACATACACACACATACACACACACACACACACACACACACACACATATATAAAACTGGCACTCCGTCGTTTACGAAGATGAGGGTTCCAGTTGATCCTATCAATGGAACAGATTGCTCGTGAAATTAACGTGCAACTGGCTGAGCACTCCACAGACACGCGTACCCTTAACATAGTTCACTGGGAACATCAGCGTGGCACGGCTGACCCATTTTGAAATATAGGTACTACTCCTTTTTCTCAGCTGAGTGAACTGAGCATCGTGAATTAAAGTATTTTGCTCAAGGACACAACGCGTCGCCGCGAATTGAACTCACGACCTTGCGATTGTGAGCCGAATGCCCTAACCACTAAGCCACGCGCCTTCGCTGTTTAAGCCACGTGTCTTCACTAAATATAAGAACATATATATAAGAATGAGTCAATATTCAAAATAAATTCTGGTAAAGATATTATTATTATCATCATAATTATTATTGTTATTATTATTATTATCATTATTATTATTATTATTATTATTATTATTATTATTATTATTATTATTATTATCAGCAGCAAATCTAAATAATTGATAATAACAATAACAATAACAAGCAACATTAGCATTAAACAGTTATACAATAAATTCTTAATTATACTAGAGGGTACATGAAGCACCAGCTTGCTTGAAAGTGGAGTTAAAAACCTGAAGGTAACCATTAATCTCACTGAAAATATGTAACAGACTAACAGAAATCGGGCAAACGAGTGGAATTTAACATACTACCTCAGGTAAAAAAAAAACCGTAGAATAAGGAATCCATCACGTCTCGTTGTAATCCGTTATGTCTTGAATAGTTGCGCGCCAAATTCAAAACAATTTCAGAGCATTATGTATATATAGATATATACTCAAAGAGAAAACCTATACCTGCACGCTAGAAACGGCAGTTAATCACGATCAAGAAAAAATAATTTTAAAGACACGCCGATAAAGCACTAGTGCTATAGGTCTTCTCTTTGTGCATATATCTATATGCACTCTTATATATGAAAATATGTTGTCTTATAACTTTTATTACGCATACGAACCACTGGTAATACATTATTCAAAATTTTTACCCTTATGATTTACTATATATATATATGTATATATATATATATATATATATATATATTTAAAGAAATATACATACATGTACATACATACAAATGCACATACATACAACCAGCCGCCATGCCTGATCGCTAAATACACATGTTTTTTTCTCTTCTTTCTCTATTTTCTCTTATTCCTTTCTGTTGAAGAGCGTAGGCTCGAAACGTAAAAGACTTTCTTATTTCCCGAGCGTATATATATATATATATATATATATACACGCACATGCACACGCGCACACTCACACACACGCATTCACTCACACACACATACGCATATAGATATATACACACGTATAGGGCTAGTATGAAAAATTACAATTTATTTCAAA
>NC_068985.1:79522901-79531177 GCF_001194135.2 Octopus bimaculoides
TATATATATATATAGGGAGAGAGAGAGAGAGACAGGGAGAGAGAGAGATTGTGTGAAAGAGAGAGAAAGAGGTTAATATATACTCCACTTAACTTACACACACACATATACAGGGTGCCCATAAATCCTTTTTACAATTTATTACAAAGACAATTGACAAGATATCTTAATGAGACTTGTTCTATTTTACTCAGTGGTCTTCAAATTTTTTACCTCATTTAATACACCTCTACATGGGCACCATTAGTCGCACGAACCACATCAAGACGGCACTCGATTTCTTGCCATGTTCGGTGTAGCATAACCTCATCAGTGGTTGCAATCGCATTTGTTATCTTTTGTTTTAGTTCAGTAATGTTCCGCATCTTTGTTCGATACACGATATCTTTAACATAGCTCCATTGAAAGAAATCCAGAGATGTGATATCTGGTGAACGTGGTGGCCACGGAATTGGTCCACTCCTTCCAATCCAACGGTCTAGAAATGTTTGATTGAGTATCTCACGAACATGCAGTCCCAAATAGGGTGGGGTACTATCTTGCTGGAAAATGATAGTCGAAGGTCCTGAGGTTGTGGTGCCACATATTCAGTCAAAAGGTCAGTGTTGATATTTGCAGTAATTGATCTCTCATTGAAGAAAAATGGACCAATAATTCGATTACACGTAATCCCACACCAGATATTCGCTGAACTTCTCTAGTCACGTGGTGGTGTTCTAATCCCCAGATTCTCACATTGTGTTTGTTCAGTTTCCCTGAAACATGAACGGTTGCTTCATCATTAAAACAAACTCGCCTGAGAAATGTTTCATCTTCAGATATTAGTTGCAGCATGTTAACTGCAAACTCTTTTCGCCTTGGTTTATCATTTGGTTCGATTGCCTGGAGTTGCACTTTGTAAACGTACAATCGCAGGTACTTGTGTAGGACCTTGTGTACTGTTGAACGTGGTAGCTCTAACTGTCTGGCAGCAGTACGGATGGACTTTGTGGGAGAACGAGAAAGGTTTCTCTTACACGATGAATGTTTTCCTCAGATGTTCTTGGTCGCCCACTTCTCTTTCTATCTAATACTGTCCCTGGCTCCATAAATTTCTTGTGCAATGCACGAATTAACGGACGTGATGGTGCATCTCCTCCATACTTTGTTCTGTAGTTTCGTTGAGTCTGCGTATCCGATTCTGTCTCAATAAACCACAACACACATTGTGCCTTCTCTTGAGGAGTAGCCATTTCTTAAGGATTCATTAAAAATAGTGCCTCTTTAATCTGCAGGATGCCTGAAGCACAAGAATGCAATGTGATTAAAAAGTTTGAAAATCATTGAGTACAATAGAACAAGTCTGATTAAGATATCAATTGCCTTTATGGACACCCTGTATATGTATATATATAAATATGCGCGCGCGTGTGTGTCTGTGTGTCTGTTCGCTTGCGGAGGTAGGGAGAGGTATATTCGAATTCACAATTGCGAGAAATAAATGTTCCATACTTTAGTTAGTGTATCTCCTAAATATATTTTTTTTGTTTTAAAGCTTCAATCATTGAACTGCCGCCCTGCTGGGTCACCGCCTTCAAGTATTTTATCAATCAGATATATTCCAGTAACTTTTTTTATCATTCTGGTAATGAGTTTATCAATCATCATTTATCGAATCACTAATTTACACCATTTGTTACAGCAGCGGATTTATACGGGTAAATGTTGTCTCTAACAGACACACGTATACATACGCAACCATACCAACATGAGTAAACACACATACATATATGTGCGTATGAATTTTGGTATCACCAAAGAAAAACCAAAAATGAACTTTGACTGAATAATAAACTCAATATAAATATACAATCATGTCTTTAAGTATATGTGTACATATCTATGTATACATATATCTATATATACATTAAAAAAGATGTGTTTTATATACATAAATGAAACGATTATTGACTAAATATATTTGAATGAATCAGTATTGATTCAAATATATACATACACGGGCATGCGTTTACACATACACACATACGCACGCGTATTTCGTTTGTATATCGCCATTATTAGTATATTAATTCGCAAATAATTGTCCTAATTTGTTCATGTTTTCCATTATATTTTTAGTCAAGTTACAAATGTAAAATATATGCCATATATAGGGTATATAGTATATGATAAGCATGTGTTATGCGATAATTGATTGGAATTATATTTTGCCGACTATCTGCAGAGTGGAAGATATTTTGCGAATAGAGAATTTTCTGATAGAATTAAATTGATATTTAAGTAAAATTTACACACACAACTTGTCAATGTTTTCTTGAATAATTCCAGTATTATTAATAATTTTATTTGCCTGATGGATAATATATGTTGTTTGGCGCCTCTACGGTTCAGAATTAGAAATAAAATGCGTGATGGTATTGATGGTTATGGAAATCAATTAATGTAAGAAGCTGAAATAGATTTATCAGTTTAACCGTTATTTAATTCGTTAGCTTCGAACGGACTGTGTATAACATAAAATTGAGCTTTACATATATTCTGTACTTATTCAAAATTTGTACTAAAAGAATAATTCTAAATACATATTTCTGAATTGTACTTGGGTTATGGCATTTAAGTATGTGTATGTATGTGATCGTGTATGACATAATTATGTGCATATGTCTACAATATTTGTTCATTGATGAAATATCATCCCTCTGTTCTTTTTCATCGTTCATTCCACTGATGAAGAATTCATGTCCGAAACGTCAAACTTTTTTTGTTACGCTGAGCGTGAAACGAATATCTAAAGAAACTACAAATGAACATTTTTACGTATTTTTAAGCATAAATATAGTTTAGTAATTGAGTCATTTATACTTCTTATACTGGTTTACTTTACAATGTTTATTACAAATTACTGAGTACTGTGCTCAAGTGAAAGAGTCTTTCTCATCATTTATTTTAAAAGCATTTCTTGAATATTTAGTATTGATAAAACTGTTACTTATCAACAATTTCTGTAACTTGGTGCACATGAGAGAAAAATAGTTGAATGGTCTGATGCAGAGAATTTTTTATTCCGCAAGAGAATATGAACGAAGAAGCATTGAAATTTCAATGATTCACCAATTCCGCAATTCAGCGATGCGTTGCTCCACCTTGCATCACGTAATTACATGTAGATAAATCTCGTTGCTAAGTTGTAATTGTATTGACCATTGGCAAAAAGAAGTGGCTGTGACAGGATATGAATCGATGACCCCACTGATTGACTGTCTCGTAACGTTGCTGCTTCATCATCCACGGTTAGATAGCGCTGGGTATCCACCATTCTAAGTTGTCGGCAACACAAAAATTACCCCATACCTCCATGGCTTGCTGTAACTCTTAGATAGTGATGCTGAATTCTGCAAAAGGCCGATAACTCCTGAGGAATTACGTGGAGCGATGACCGGCTACACGATGGAGAAGTAGCTGAGGTAGGATGGTCAACGCTACTAGCTTTATCGCCATATGCCAAACTTGTTCGGTCTCTTCTTGGGTGGTGTCAATTACAAATGACAGCAGAACGGAAAAATTCAGTCCTGCAAAAATTGGTACAGTTTGTGCTGCTAAGAAAGGATCCGAACAAGGGGGGAAGATTGCAAAGGCCTCGTTAAGACCTATTTAAATGCAGAGTTGAAAGATTTGGTCAAGTGCTTGCTAAGAAGTCTGAGTTTGTCGCCGATACATTAGTGGGTGAGGCACAGACACGTCCCATATCAAATAGATCTATCTAAGAAACCTTCACCTCAGGCAATACATCACAGAAAGTGTGGGTAAATTTAGATTACTCGAAAGCGTACGATAGGGTCGACTGTCAATGTGGCCGCTGGCCTGAAGGCGGCTGGCCTGAAGGCGGCTGACCTGAAGGCGGCTGGCCTCGGCTTCGTCTTCAGAGGCTGGATCGTTGCAGTGTACTGCCTTATTTGTACGGAGGTTAGAGTAAATGACTACCTATCGGAATCGTTCAGTATCATGCACTAGGTTCATCAAAGTACCACCTCTCTTTCCTTCTGTTTGTGCGGACTCAGGAGACACAACTGCATAAGCTGGATTTTGAAGGGAGATCTCGTGCGAGAACTAGGGTGCAGAATATCCGTGGTTTGTATATACGGACGATACTACTGTAATAGTCTAGGGCAGGTAACCCAATGAAGTGAGAGGTGATTGCACAACGCTAAGGGAATACAAGGCAGTCATACAAGCAAAAGTTAACCAAAAGCAGTGGACCTGCAACTCGGCACATGGAGAAGCAGATCCATTCTGCCCGAAAGCGTAGTAAGATACTGGACGGAGAACTGGTAAATAGTTCGGGATCTGGTTTTGTCTGCACCCCCTAGTGGCCAAGATTTGGGTAAGGTCATGAACCGGATAGCTAGCCTTATCCGCGAATTAACCGAAAGGAAGCTATTCCTGTACTGTAGGGTGGGAGAGGCGAATACCTCAATGCATCCATCATCTACTACTGCCTGACTGTTGTACCTTGCCCTGATTTTTGGCTGACCAGTTTGTTTTTCAATATTTTGAAGAAGGGACGGATTCCGTTGGTCAGACGGTCCACTTGCTGTCAACATCCACTACATGGAAAAATGGGCATGCCGTGCTTATGGCGCACGGATATATGCTGAGGTTACGATATTTCAAGGGTTTCCTTGATGATGAGCAGGTATAGTGCTGATTCCCTTTTCAACATACAGGCTCTTTTACAGAAATGCAACCCTAGATCAAGCTTAAAGCGAGGCAGGTTTCCTGTAAGTGCTGTCAAGCGCGCTTACAACCGTCTGCCAATCGGGAAATATGGTCGATAGAAGCTTCATCATGGTGTTCTGTTGGCGATTGTGAGCAAGCAAGAGTGACGACGTTCTCGGGGAAAATTAGCGTCGGCGAGATTCAACTGGCTGGTGTGCTTCCTTGGACTTTTGGGGTAGTTTTTATGGATTATTTTCGGAAATCTCTGGCGTAGCAGTGCGACCGGAGAGTATAACTGTTTCGGGAGAATCTCTACAGGCTTGGTAGTGTTGTCGGCCGGGCCTACTCAGATGCGCAGTAAACGAGGATACCGAGTAAACCGTCCTGTGCGCGCTCCTGCATTACCTAAGTACTGTTAACTTGTGGAGTTATGTCGAATAGTTGTCATAGGATAGATCCAAATATCGGCCGACTCTATTGTGAAGCTTACCCAGTACATTTATTTGAATAGGGAAACACATCCAGTTTTCCTCTCCTTGGTGTCGAAATAGGTTGTATGATGGACAAGACTCAAAGGGCTGAAGACAGACATTTCTCTCTTCGACTTACCGAAGACAGACACGTTAACTTTTTCAAGTGTCATTTGAAAAGTAAAGTGAGGATGGAGAGGAAGGTACTGCCACCTAGTAAATTTCCTAAAAGGTGGGTGAATGTGATGAGGATGGCTTGAGTGTGTGTATCTACTTTTAGCTGGTTTTTGTAGCACGAAGAGGAAAGATTGGAGAAGAACGCCCTCCAGTAGGACACTTGATGGCTGGGGTGATCAAGGAACTATGAGGTTCATTGATTAATCTAGCATGGTATACACTGTATCGGAGAACTTTGTTGTTATTGTTCTCGTATTATTGATTTTACTGTTTACGCGTGTTTATATATATCTCCATTGACATTTGCCTTTGTAATGCCTTAATGTTACGTTTGTGGCCCTTGTGGCCAATAAGAAAACGACGACGACGACGACGCCGACGACGACAACAACAACAACAACAACAACAACAACAACAACAACAACAGTAAGAACAATAAAACTACGTTTGAATTATGCAATAAAAGCAGATCTAAGGCAAAATCATATTCTGTGCATTATACCTAATCTATGTGTACTGCGGATAAGACAAAATCCTTAATTTTGTGTCTGAGAAAATCCCGTTTTAAATATATTGTTTAAAAGAGCCAGGCAAAACAGAGCCAGGCTAAACAAAATCTCCGTGGAAACAACTGCGAGAGCGACATATACGTATTTCGCCTTCGTTGCAGCTTGTCATTGTCACGTCCTCGCGTCGCTTCGGAAGCAAGATCGAAGCATCTAGTCTATTGTATCGAGAGAAAGTTTGTAAACTATACACTGATTTTCAATGGGGCTGCAATAATAATAATAATAATAATAATAATAATAATAATAATAATAATAATAATAATAATAGTAATTCTGGGTGCCCAGGTATGATAAGAAAGGGATATCAGAAATATGAAGATAATATCCCAGGAGAACCATGTCTCAGAGGAATCCAAAAGATTGTTCTGACAAGTACTGCCCACATCCTTAAAAAATCCTTATCAATTTAAATGTTTGTATTGTATTAGATGAAGATATCGCACTACCTTCCCTGCCACATCCCCTTCCCAAGCTTTCAGTCATACTGTAACATATCTTATGCTTCACTTACCCTAAGATGCGGGATGTGTCTCGGCAAGCGATTGTAACAAACATGCAGATTAAAAGCAAATAATAATAATAATAATAATAATAATCGAATGTTGAGCGATTTCTTGGAAAAAGTATGGCGAAGTGGAAGGTGGAACTGCGAGCATATGGAATAAGTGTACGGACAATAGAAATCAGGAGAGACATCTTCCAAGCAGAATGTCTGTCCCCGCTGATCTTTGTACTGTGCATGATACCACTAACACTGATACTGAGGAAAGCGAAGGCTGGGTATGTATTCAAGAGCCACCAACAACCACTTTGTTATTCATAGATGAACTCAAACTTTATGGTAAAGATGAATGCCAAGTCAGTTCCCTTGCTGATACGGTGTATGCTTTCAGTGCTGATATCAGAATGGAGTTTGAACTGAAAAAGTGTGGTGTGTTAGTCTTGAAGAGAGGCAAAAGCAAATGTATGGACGGACTAACGATACCGTCAGGGGAGGTTATGAAGCAGATAGAAGAGACGGGCTATAAGTACTTGGAGATATTGGAAATGGATAAATTGATGGAGAAAGAAATGACAGAAGAGACTGATCCTTAAGTCGAAATTAAACGGATGGAATAAGATTGAAGCTATCAACACCTGGGCGGTTTCACTCCTTACATATTGAGCAATGGTAATCATATGTACAGTAGACAAATTAAACTGCTCAGACAGAAAGACAAGGAAGTTACTGACTAGATATGGGATACTCCATCCAAAGCGTGACAGAGATAGACTGTGTGTACCGAGAAAAAGAGGGGGAAGAGAACTCATTGGATGCGAACATAGCATTAGAGCAGTAGAAAACAACATATGGTATGTAAAAACTGCTACAGAAAGTCAGTCTTGTGTTAGAAAGTCAGGCTTGTGTAGGATGGAAGATTGCAAAGATAAAGTACTGTAGAAGTACTTAAGAATGAATGAAACTGAAAATAAGTGGATAAAAAAATAAGAATGCATGGACAATTTCATAGAGTTGTTGAAGATAAAATAGACAGAGAAAAAAGATGGCTGTGAATGACTAAAAGTGATTTAAAACCGGAAACGGAGACTCTAATCTGTGCTACCCAAGAGCAAGTATTAAGAACGAATTACATCAAATACAGTATAGACAACACATCAGAAAGTGATAAGTGCAGGATTTTTGGACAAAATTCTGAAAGCGTATGGCATTTTACCAGTCAATGTACGCCACTAGCCCAGAAAGAATATAAGCGACGTCATGACAATATAGTAAAGATTGTCCATTGGACACTTTGCAACAAGTATGGACTTGACAGAGCAAAAAAGCGGTACGAGCATTAACCCGAAGGCATCATAAAAAATCATAATGCAAAGATCCTATGAGATTTTATGATTCAGTGCGATCATGAGATACAGAATATGAAACCAGATATAGTCTTAATTGAGAAAGAAATCAAACGGTGCTGTATTATAGATATAACATGCCCAGCTAACAACAAGGTATGCGATAGGGAAGAAAGAAAAGTCGAAAGATATAACAGGTTAGCATGGGAGGTTAAGCAGTTGTGGTCACTGAAAAATGTGGTAGTAGTACCAATAGTTGTCCGAGCCCTGGGAACAGTGAGTACAAATCTTAAGAAATATATGGAACAAATAGGAGCTCCAATAATGGTGGAACACTTGCAGAAAACAGCACTGCTTGGGATCGCAAGAATACTCCAGATGGTGCTTGAAAAATAAGGGGTGTTACCTTAGTTCACTGACAGTGAACAGCTGACACCGTAGTACATCTCCAGCGTTAGAATCTGTGCAAAGACAATACAACAACAACAACAACAACAAC
>NC_068985.1:79531187-79535239 GCF_001194135.2 Octopus bimaculoides
AACAACAACAACAACAACACTACTACTACTACTACTACTACTACTACTACTACTACTACTACTAATAATAATAATAATAATAATAATAATAATAATAATAATAATAATAATAATAATAATATTAATAATGATAATAATAATAATAAAAATTATAATTATAATTATAATGATAATAATAATAATAGAGAGCACTATACTGGTAGCGCAAGACCAAGCTTTGGCCCCGAATTGGGGAATGCGCAACTGTCTCCGCTGTGCCGCATTTGTAATAGAGTAGACGAAACCATTGCATATATCACGAACAAATACCCTTGACATGCCCAATACGACTACAAGTTGTGGCGACACGATAAGGTAATGAAAGTGCAACATTGGAAACTGTGCAAAAAGTGGGGCTAGAGAGAGGCAAGGCATGGTATGAGGACAAACCATAGAGAGTCACGGAATCGGAGACTTACAAAATCATCTAGGATTTCCCAGTCTAAACAAACCAGGTGCTACAGCATAACAAGCCGGATCTAGTGCTGGTCGACAAGATGCACCACATGTGCTATATAGTTGATGTTGCATGACCCTTTGACCCACGAATAGTCAAGAAGGAAGGCGAAAAGATAGATAAATCCAACACTCTTAAGTACGAAATAGCCCGGATATGGAAAATGAAGAAGGGGGAGATAATACAAATTATTTCTAGGTTCTTGGGGACATTATCAAAAGGTATCAAGAGGAATATAACGGAAATCTGAAAAAAGTGCCCAGTAGAACTGTTAGGAAAGGTTTGCCTCCTTGGCACGGCTAGAATAATCATGAAAGTATTAGAAAGCTGAAAAGAACAGACCGCATGGTACCGTAGGTTGAGGCAGCAACCCTGCTACGCATGCAAGACTCCAGGAGTTCAAACAAAACCTGAGGTAAAAACAAATAGTAATAATAATAATAATAATAATTATAATAATAATAATAATAATAATAATAATAATAATAAGAAGAAGAAGAAGAAGAAGAAGAAGAAGAAGAAGAAGAAGAAGAAGAAAAAGAAGAAAAAGAAGAAGAAGAAGAAGAAGAAGATCTTTTGTATTTCAATTTCCAGATCCTGATATTTACTTAATTTCTCAAATTCCTTTACAAATATATTTTTATCATTGGGAACACATCTATTAGTCTACAAGGACTGACCAAATCCTTAGAAAAAATCTGGCAATTTAAATGTATGTGAGGATATTTCGCTACTGCCTCTGCCATATCCCTTCCCAAGATTTCAGTCATACTGTAACAGATTCCTTGGCCTGGCAGTGCAACCGGGGTTAGGGCGCGCTACCACTTCGACATCGATTCTACAGGCACGGATTTGCAGTCAGACGGACTTGTTCGAGGTGCGCGCAGAGTGAGGAAACCGTTCTGCACACCCCTGTTCAATTTCTGGGCATTGCTGACTTGTGGGGTTTTGTCGAACAACTGCTGTCACATGTTGGACGGATGCGTCTGTCGGCCGGGTCTGTAGTGATGATCGCACGGCCGCCCTCCTTCAGTCGCGCTGGTAAAGCAGTTTTCCCTTGCCTGGTGGCTGTGGCGACAGACGTTGTTTGGTGGACAAGGCTGAAAGGCATGAAGACAGATACATTCCTCTTTGGTAGAGCTCTCAATGACTTATTCAAGTTGCATCTGAAAAGAAAATTGAGAGTGGAGAGAGAAGTGCTGTTCTCAAGTGAGTTTAATGAAAGGTGGATGAAAGTTGCGAAAATGGCAAGAGTGGTTACTGACTAAGTGTAGACCTGTGAGTCGGAGAGAAGGAAATGGAGAGGGCACTTGCTTCTGGAGTTTCAAGGAAATATCGAACTGTGGAGTTCCTCGATTGTCCCTAGAGGCCTTCCTATATAAGGACGACCACATCTCTATCATCCTCCCCGCAAGTTTTGTTTTTAAACTTTTGTATGCTAAGAATATGTCCCGTCGTTTTCAGTGTATACCGAGTATACTTACTTATTTTTTTATCATTTCATTACATTTAAACCCCACACTTTATGTCTGTCTTTGTATTGTCCCCCCCTCATCCTTCGTCCTTGTGGCAAATAAATGACATTATTATTATTATTATTATTATTATTATTATTATTATTATTATTTATTTATTTATTTATTTGGTTACGAAATGCAAAGTTTGGTTTCCATATAAATATACTATACTTCTAAAATTTCAATTTCGTAAATATATTGCAAAGTCTTTTTTTATCTTTTGCTGATTTTTTTTTTGTTCTTCTAACCAGATTTGAACACGACTGAGAATTACGTCTCACATAGTTTATTGAACGTAAAAACAAGTCATAAAAGAAATCTACAAGTTACATAGAACAACGTTAGTACCAAAAACTAAATGAACAAGTATATTTCGAGTAAAACTTCACTGTGTAGACATTTTCTTCTTTTAATCCATTTGTAACATTTCAAATAATTTACTGATTTCAAAGCTTAGACCATTCTTCAAATGGAATATTTAGCAGAACCTTTATTACTCTAAGTAGCCGACGTCTAGACTGTAATTGCAATTGTCTGAGCAGGAAACAAGTACACTACGATATTTGACAACGTTATTATAGTCCACCATATTTGAAGCAAATTGTTTTCAAGAAGTAGCGTTCTCACCTCTGAACTGAAGCGAATTGTTAAGAAAACAAAATCTCCTTCTTTCTCGGTGTCTTTCTTAAATGATTTATTATATTCTCTTTTATCGATCTTAGAGTTAAATGGTATAATATACTATAGGTAGCATTATACATACATACATACATACATACATACATACATACATATATATATATACATATATATGTGTATGTATGTTTGTACGTATGTATATGTATATGTGTGTATATATATATATGTATGTATATACACATCATATATATATATATATATAGATATATATATATTCATATGTATGTATGTATGTGTGTGTATGTGCGTGTACGTGTGTGTACATATATATGTATACATACATACATACATACATACACATATGTATGTATGTATGTATGTACGTATCTATGTATATATTAGGAAAAGGGAAGTGGATGTTTTATGATTTAGTCAATGTTCGTTTGTTCGTTTGTGATATCAAAACACATACACGCATACATATATGTATGTTTACGCATATGCATATGGCTGTGTATGTATATGTGTATTTGTCAGTGACAACATTGTCCGGTGCAAACCCGCTGCTGCATCAAACAGTGTAAGTTAGTGATGTAGTAAATGGTGATCGATAAAATCATTAGCAGAGTGAAAAAAATATCGCTAAATAAAAGGCAAAGAAATACTCTGTGAAACTCATATGTGAGAAGTGTCGATGAATGAGACTAAAGCCCGAATAAAGAGTTATCCAAAATTCTGAATACCACATATTTGTTAATATATAAAACCTGTACAAGACTTCAAACAATATATGTATATATATATATATATATAGTTCATATATGAGAATCACTTTTTAGTAGTGCTTAAAAGGTTTACATTTGAGCGGGTATAAAAGCAAACGTCGGGATAAGCATTTTAGACAGGTCAATATATAAAGTATACAAAAGATGTATATATGTTTATATACAAAGACGTCCGACTTACACAGAATAGAAATGATGTCGAGAATTAAGTGGGTTGAAGAAAAGAATTACAAATCTACAAACATTATTTTGAACGACCGAGCCCCAGAAAGTATTTGTAATAGTTTTCTTCAGCCCCTTTAATTCTCGGTATCATTTCTATTCTGTGTACCGCGGACCTTTTTGTATATCGACATATATGCATTTTTATATTTCATACATTTACTATACTTTATATATCGACCTGTCTAACTTGCTTATCCGTACATTTACTTACTCTCTCCGTTTTTTTCCATTCTCTTTCCGTTTTTTTCCTCAATCCTTTCTGTCAAATATCTTTGACTTGAAACGTAAAAGACTTTTCCATTCTTCCCGAGTTAAACTAATACGCTTGCTTATTGTTCATCTACTTGTCTTCGTCTTTTGTTTCCTCTGTGTGTGTATATATATATATAT
>NC_068985.1:79535742-79536630 GCF_001194135.2 Octopus bimaculoides
ATATTTCATATACACACACGCACCCCACCGCATATAAATGTATATAGCCAGTATCGAAAGTTTCCGTAGAAAGTCACACGTGAAAGTAAAGCGTGATTACCCTTTATGTCTACTTTGTACCAAAATTTAAAACCATTTAAATAAGAATGTTTTTCATCTAAATATAACAGCAGTTTCATCAAGTGATTACTTCTGGCTCTTTCAATTATTTGACCTCAAGGCAACGCGAACGTCGTATTTGAGAAGTCCGTAAGAAACGTAGGTATTGAATAATAGTCTACAAATATGTATTTCGAAAACGAAGACACCCCTATTTGAACCAGTAGACGGTAATAATTATATAAATATGTGTATATGAGCGCGCGCGCGCGCGACTGTCTCAATCACCGACGTGGATTACATTAAGACGGATATCAACTCTGATAAAAAAAAAATAATTTCGCCTGTTCCTTTATCAGTTAGGAGTAAGAAAAAGACACAGGAAGAACGCACCAAACACAGACTGAGAGAAAAGTAGTGAATTATTAATTGCTTCAAAATAATGATAAAAATAGTTACATAAGATGCAGAACTAAACAAATATTGAAAACGAAGTGTATGATAGACATTCGGACAACGAAAAATATATCGACAGTCATATGATGTACAAAATAGATCAAGCTGCGTAACTCAATTCTTGTGTTTGATTTTGACAACAAAATGTCCACTATATGCATACACACATACGCACATGTATATATATATATACATATATATATATATATATATGTATAATATATACCACCCCTCTTTTGTTATATAATCTACCATGGCAGGAACGAAAATGGCGCCCAGAAACAAACAACAGGGCAACACGACACTCGGCAAAATATTATGTGAGCTGCAAGA
>NC_068985.1:79537298-79539307 GCF_001194135.2 Octopus bimaculoides
ACACACACACACACACACACACACACACACACACACACACACACATATATATATATATATATATGTATAATATATACCACCCCTCTTTTGTTATATAATCTACCATGGCAGGAACGAAAATGGCGCCCAGAAACAAACAACAGGGCAACACGACACTCGGCAAAATATTATGTGAGCTGCAAGATATTAATTCAAAACTCACACTCCTATCGGACAAACTCACAAATCACACTGCAAAGAAATATGCCCGGAAAAAGGAAGATCCCTGCAGACAGAAATAAGTGAAACAGTCGAAAACATCTGTAAATCATTTGAAACCTCACTAATGCACAGATCTGAAAATAACCCTAATTCTGGAACGGAAAACAATAACTTTATCTGTCAACAGCCGTCCGATATGAAGAAAGCTATCTTTCAAGTATGGACCAAAAATCATAAAAATCGCAAATTCGCTTTCTGAAACATGGTCAAGAACTCCGCTAAAACAGAGATATACGAGAGATGGCTCAATTCAACCTCTTATATTCTCCCCAGAAGACTACAAATCAAAGTCATCCCAAACGAACCAGCGAAACAGAGAGAACTGAAGGGGAAAATGGTTTTGGGGAACTTCAAAATGGAGACAGAACTTCTGAAACTCAGAGCTCAATCCCACGAAGAAAAACATTACCTCAAATGATGAAGAAAGGAAGGCTGAAATCGCGAAAGAAAGCCCAAGGGTAACTTTTTGAATATACCCTTTTCCTCTGGAGAAAGGACTGTGAACACGAGGAAGTAATGATAGGGAAAAAAATAACGATTGGTTCACTCACCATGAGGAAAAATTCAAGGAAGAATACCAATCTAATAATCATTCCTTCTTGAAAAAACTAAAAGCCATGAACTCCATACAACCGGAAGAATGTCACTACCGGAACAATACCAGAATGCCCATCGAGAACCGAGAATAACCAATACCCTCCCCGGCACTCCAAATACTCATCAAAGACACAAAATGGGAAATTCCATTGAACCCTTCACCACACAACAGCAGCCTCACTCAAACATACAGAAGCTCAACTCACCCCAAGAAACCTCCACGTCCCAGACGTTACATCTTCATGAATATTTTTTTCGGGCAGAAATATAAGAGAAATACGAATTCCCCATATCAAAAACACATCTCACATAGGGAAGACTTCGAACAGGACCAAAGAAGAAGTAAGAACTTCTTCCGTTCGAGACATTTCTTCCACAATAACCACCGCTTCCAAACAGAATATAACCATTACGATAACCCCACTCAGAGTCGACCACAACGAAGAACCCACAATAGACCAAGGATTAGTGGAAGGACTATTAACAGGAACACTAACCCCCTATACCATTTTTTAGACAAACTGGGTCAAATGGCACCAACCAAATATGAGATTCCGAAGGTGCTAAATCTCTCACACAAAGCCCTTTCGAACCAGGAAATCATAATTCTTGTAAAGGGATTGAAGTTCACCCCATCACCACGAAGGTCGAACCTAAATGATATACAAAATGATATCCAAGAATTCTGCAGAAAACTTCGCATCATTGAAGAACTACTGGATAAAGATAATAATGATAAATCAATCCTTCACAATAAAAGTAACTACTGCCCAACAAAAGGAAATAATCAAACTCTGGATAACTTTTGTGATTTGATTTCCAGTTTCCCCTATAATTTAATCCCACCCCGAAAATTTAAAATAAATACAAGTAGAGTAGAATGGGAAATCATCAATAATCTCAAGGAGGATGACAACATAATTATAAAAGAAGCCGACAAAGGGAGTACTGTAGTTATCATGGACTCAGAAAAATACATAAATACTACCCAGATAGAATTCAAGATAATTACTGGTAAAAGTGGTCCTACCCCATATTAAATTTGCTTGAAATTTTAAGGTGTTTCCCTTATTTTATCCAACCCCCGTATATGTATATCGATATGTACACATCTCTCCCTCTCTCTCTCTCTCTCTCTCTCTCTCTCTCTA
>NC_068985.1:79542245-79543025 GCF_001194135.2 Octopus bimaculoides
TTTAATTCTTTCTGGGATCTCATTGGGGTATTTTTCTAGCCAGAATTTAATGGCTTCCAGTCCATATTGATGTGGGATCGTAGTGTAAAGATTTATTACATCAAAGGAAACAATGAAGATGTCTTTATCGGTATGTTTGGGTAGATGATTTAGTAGGTCCAGGTCATCTCTAACAATACTTGGTATGTGGTGAAGTATTGGTTTCAGGAGGATATCGATAAAGTTGCTTAATCTGTGTGTTTCACAGTTTGGGCCTGCCACAATTGGTCTTAGTTTGAGATCAGTGGAATGTGGTACAGTGATGCAGGTGGACGTGGACTTTTTGCAAGCTTCAGAAATAGTTTTGCTCTTGTGGATTTTTGTAAGTCCATAGAGGTTGCTTGTTTTGCAATTAAAGTTTGTTAGGTAGTCGCATTCCTTTGTTGTTAAGTTGTTTCGATGTTGGCAAATGAGTGTGTTTAATTTGGTCATTGTTCTTGTTTGTTGGTAGTTGACTACTCTTTCATAGTATGTAGTGTCTTGTAAGAGTTGAGATACAGAGTTTTTGTATTGTTCTGTATCCATAATGACGACAGTGCTACCCTTATCTGCTTTTTTGATTGTGATGTCATGATTGTTTCGTAACTCATGGATGATTTTCCATTCGTTTTTACTGGTGTTGGGTTTGGGTTTAGGTTGTTGAAGGTCATTATAAGGAAAGTTCGAAATGTACTCACAAAATTTGTCCAATGTTTTATTTTTACCTTTTATGGGATTATAATTGCTCTTGTTACGAACCAT
>NC_068985.1:79543230-79547324 GCF_001194135.2 Octopus bimaculoides
TGTACCATCTGGTGTCGTGAGATCTGTTGCCTTGGCCTAAAAAATGATTTCTGGGGGTTCTTATGTTTGCGGTATTTTGGTGTGTGTTGAGCTTTCCCCCATTGATGTGTTGCCTGCTAAAGGAGTTTTGGTTATTTCGGGGTCTGGGTAGCTCGTACTGGGTGTATGTCTGGTTCCTTAAAGTGGGTTGGAACCTCCAATCTTGGTTTAGAGGTGAGTTCCTATATGGTGGATGGGGTCTCCGAGTTTGGAACGGTTTGGGTTGGAATCTATAATCGTGGTTTGGGGGTGAACTCTTGTGTGATGGGTGGGACCTTCGATTTTGGAACTGTTCTAGTGTGGGCTGGGATCTATAGAGTCTGGTAAAGTTTTGTCTTGGGTTGGTGGGTTACCTGGGTTCTTTTGATAGGGTTGTAGCTATGTCTATAAGTTCTGTTACTGTTGTTGTCAGGAGTCGGAGTGGTGCGTGTTTGACGTTTTCTTTGTTGCTGGTGAGGTGTGTGAATTTTAGGTATTTTTTTAAGATATGAGTTGCTTGTAAGGTGTTCGTTTTTAAACACCGTTTCATAATTGGTGAACCAGGTGTTTTTTTCCTTTCGTTGGAGAGATGTCAATTCTTCATCCTCACAGCTTTTTCTCCAGAGTTTGGTGGTTTCATCAAAGACTGCACCTTCACAGCATTTTGAAATTTCAGTTAGCATTTCGTTGTCAAGGGCCTTGAATTCTTCAACCCTCTGAAAGTCATGCGGTTAAATAAATCTTTTCTCACCTCTCGCACCTACTGACTTTATGCTTAATCTAAAGCTTGTAACAAAACATTCACAATAATTTGGATACAAGGACCAACTTTTGGAATTGATTCTGTTTCTGTCGCTAATCATTTTCTAATAAACCTACTATTTGCAATATTAGTACTTGAAAATTCACTGTATGCGCGGCAAGCGGACTATAGTCACTGAAGGGTTGCAGTAGGTGGACATCCTACGATCTAGCAGTTACAGCGTCCATAGGATAGGATTTTGGTCTGCCAATGATATAAATATGCGTACTTTTACGCACAATGCATCCATGTAAGGACCTTTCAATCTGAATACCTCAATATTCGGCATTTAAAAAAAAACATCGGCGTTAAGTTGGATATTAAGATTGACCCTTAGTATTGATACAGCTCCTGTCGCAAAAATTACATTTTATACATACATACATACATGCATGCGGGTATGTGTGTGTATATGTACTATGTTCAACAAAACGCGGGCGTTTTACAAGAAAAGAAAGAAGAAAACCTAACGATCTTGATTATTACGTCCATACAATAATAGCAGTATGATTGAAACTTTAGCTATTTTTTATCAGCGTTTTGTCATTTACTCTCTATATTTCTCTTGACTTATATTTAGTATATTTTTGTTTCGCGAGACTTGGCATTGATATCAATACTGCTTTCACTTGAGTTCTGATTTAATTGACTATATAGACTGTCTCTAATTAACGACTGCATTGTGAAATTGACTTGTGATTCGTTAGTTTTGAGCACTGTGTTCATTTAACCTTAACGAAGCAATGGAAAGCTACTGTTGTGTATAAGAGGTCCTCTCGAGCTGAATACCTTCCTATGCGACATTTAAACAAAGCTTCCATGTTAACTTGGATATTAAGATTATCTATTGGTGTTAATACCACTCCTGTCGCAAATGATAACTTCACACATAGCTACATACGTACGTACGTACATACACACAAAAATACATGCATACAAACAAACAAACAAACAAACATATATACATACATATTGCAGAGTTATTGGAGCCTTTGTTGATAATGATCAGTAGATTCTCTTCACACGTAGCGGTAATTTGTTAGAACCAGAGGACTGAATTTTTTCTTATCATTTGGTCAGGAGGGAAGACAATTCTCACCATCTGTTGCGCGGGTTCTCACCCATTTTTTATCAATGGACCCTTAACCATTTGAATAGAAACGTCTCTCAAAAATCCTATTTTGTTTTTCTCATATTAACTTATGTAGGTTGAACTATGTAAACCTAGCTCTTTCTTGCAATATATATACCAATGCATACATCGAAAGCAAAATATTTTTGGGGGCCCTTAAAATACTGTTGTGGATCCCCAATATATATTTTTGCGTGAATCCCCCAAAAACTTATATGGACCCTCAGGGGTCATATGAACTCTTCTTGAGGAGCATTGCGTTAGCGAGATTATGAAACTAGTGAGAAGGGAAAAGGAGGAATGTACCCTCAAACCATGAGCTTGACCCAAATCCTTGCAACAAAGTGACCTCCGCGAAAGGTACACAAGGTGCTAGGTGGTGGTGTTAAAGTGACCAACGAGTTAAGCATATTACTCAAGCAGGCCATAATGGGGCTTTGACAATGACAACGTAAAGAGCCGGAGCAAATACGCGGATGAACCGGTCTGCCATTCTTACCGTTCCACCAAACCACTGCCATGGTGTGGTATTCTTTTTTACCAGCCCGAAAAGATGAAAGGCAAAGTTGACCTCGGCAGGGTTTGAACTCTTAGCACAGAGTTAGAACAAATACCATATCGCATTCTGCCGGACATTCTAATGACTCTGTCGGTTCACCTTTCAATATTTAAACTCTACAAGGCGACGAATCGACTAAATCATTCGGCGTCAGGCGAAATGCTTAACGGTATTTTGTCCGTCTTAACGTTCTGAGTTCAAATTCTACTTTGCCTTTCATCCTATCGACGTCGATAAAGTTAGTACCAGTCATGTACTGGAGTATATATACTTGTTTTACCCACTGCACCGAACTTGTTGGCCTTGTGCCAAAATTCGAAACCAATATTTAAAATGTACGTCTCGAGATCAAAACATTTAGAATTAACTTTGTTTTTCAGTTCAGCATTTTATGTCTATAATCGATATATCATGTAGTGGAACTAATGCTCTCTCTAATGATGTGTACCCTTTTGTCAAATTAGGTCATAGTTTTATAAGTTTTGAGTTAAAGTTCTGTCAGTAAAATAATTCCAAGTCACATCTCGGTGTTGATTTATCTGTCACCAGATAAATCAGCACAAAGGCATCAGATAACTAACTATGGATTGGGCAGTTTGTGACTATAATAGACAATAATGCACAATATTCTGTGTTTACGTAGAAAACACTAATGGCGGAGGTTTAAAGCGAGAATCACAATGAAATACTGCTAAATTGCGAACAATAATTGAGTACTAGAAATGAATACTGATCTCACGCTTATGGTTGAGGCACCGATTGCGAGGATAGTAATTCAGCTTTAAAATGTAGACATCATGTTAGTGCTTTTTATTTGATGATAATGTTCTATGAATACTGGCGGTTAAGTGGATAAAATATTTCATACAAACAGACAAACGAGAGCTCGATGATTCATAATCTGTCTTCAGTGATGTAACCGTGGTAAAGTTCAAACCACAAGTCTCAAATGACCCTGTTGAAAACAACATAGCTCAGATATAACATACTTGTTTCTGTTGCAACTGTTCTGTTACAGTCGCAATATAGTCTAAAAATATAACTTCCTGAAAAAAGCTTAGATTAATGTTAATGTAGTTAATATCCAGCTTAGAGTATATTTATACGTAGTATTGGTTTTTGCTTTGAAAATAATGTCTGATGATATAGTATGTCTGTGTAAATATATGCACCGTGTATACGTACTAACCAGAATGTAGAACCATTCGCGCTTGAAACAACCAGATGTTAAAAAAGTTTATACATACACATAAGTATATATATACATATATATAATTTAAAGCAAGAAGGTTGATGCGACCCTTTACGCTTGTAAACAATAGAGAGAGAGAGAGAGAGAGAGAGAGAGAGGCAGAAACAAGGAAAATGCCCCTTGTATTTGAATATTATGCAAATATTCTTTTAAAAAACTTTTCTTTTAATTTTTCCCAAATTTGCTTGTTTTCCATACTTACAGTTGAAAAATCTCAATGACTGAAACCGGTACTGAAATGTTTTTTATAAAATTATTTTAGCATTTTCAACCTTGACTTTTTTTCCATACACAGACACATACGTAACATACACACACATACACACATACA
>NC_068985.1:79547479-79550139 GCF_001194135.2 Octopus bimaculoides
AAGGAAGAGGATTTGAAAATGCAGAGGTTTTTTAAAGATGTTTATTGATTTGACCTGTTTCACTTTTTTTTTTTAAAACAGATTTTCAAAATTAAATAAAAGGCTTTGTGTATCCTTTGTGGTGCTAAAAAAGTTAACATAGATGTATTAAAATACGGTGATAAAGTCTTTGACAATGATAACAAAAAGTTTGACAAACACACGTACAAGACTAGAGATGAAGAAAAAAGGTTGGTCATTCCCCCTAATATTCTGTATAAATATTCAAATATGATTTCTGATGAAGTTTTGACTAAGCAATACACGCTTTCTCCTATCAAATACTGTCTACAAATTCTTTCTGTATGTATGTTTATATACAATCATGGCTTTTTATGAACATATAAATACTTATGAATTTATTTTACTACCTATTTTGAACACTTTTATGTAAACTGTTTGAACACAAAGCCCCATTTAACATTTTCTTATCATTGTCAAAGATTCCATTTCTTAAAATTTTATATTTATATTCTATATATTTTCACTCGTGCGGTACCTTCCAATTTTACTTTGTTATATATATATATAATATATAACTTATGCAGTAGATTTTCAAATGGGGCAAATTTAACTGTTTCTCCATTGATTGAAAACCGATGAACAACCTTAACTGATTTTCGAACCTGACTGGGTTCGCATTAGATGCGTCTATATTAATTTTGACCAATCCTAGGAAAACAAGCTGTCAATCCGTATAGAAAGCCAAGAAATACAGTAGCTACAAAGAAGTGGACTACTAATTTGCATACCGTAATTGTGTATCCATATAATGTATATATTATATTCCTATTGTTTCTAGCCATAGCTGGTGCTGGTCAGGGCCGTCCGTCACTTTTGCGACTTCTATTAATTTTGTTTTTAGGTTCAAATTGCTAATAAGCCACCCATTTAATTTGTTGCTTACACTTTTACCGCTTTGAAAATCAGCTCAGGTTTTCAACGGTTTTTCTTATTAGATTGACAGAGGTAGTTGAGTTTAAACCTAGGCGTGAAGAGTCGCTGACGAGGGTTAAGATGCTATGCACGAAATCCGAATTCGTTCGATCCGGCTATATACAGTGGCGACTTACCTCCCTTTGTCAGTCTAGGTACTGTGTTTTCTGGCTTTTTAGTTTTTTTTAAACTCTTGTTTCTTGCAATAGCTGGTGCTGATCAGCATCCTCCGTCACTTTTGCTAAGTCACCCATTTAATTTGTTGTATATATATAAATATATATATATATATATAATTTGTTTTATATTCATATATTATTACACATCACACACACACATGCACACGCAAACACAATTGCCTTTACAGGAATATCTTTAGGAGTTTAACAACACACACACAAAAATTCCTTATTCTTTTTGTTCACTTCTTGAGTTGCGAAATTTTCGCGTCACTTCAGCTATCTGCTCGCTTAACACAATTCCATTGCATCAATCGAAAGTCAGTTACAGGCAAGTTTTCATAGGCATCGGATATTTTTATTTTCCAATTTTTCCCCCCATTTTGATTCGTTCTGACATTAAAGGAAACCTCCCGGGGCTTATACATTCTCACAAATCATTAATTTTCGACAGTTCCAGCAGAAACGTGCCTGTGACCAAAGTCACAAAAGTGTGTAGAAAATTTCGACACCTTAAACGAAAATTGAGATTAATTATAATAGCACGTCCACCACGATGTAGCTAACATACGCCTTCTTCGACACACGGTTTCAGAACAAGTCACTTGCCCTATAAATACAAAACTCCGCCACACACATCTTTTATCTTTTACTTGTTTCAGTCATTAGATTGCAACCATGCTGGTATATCACCTTGGAGAAATTGTTTTAGTTGAATGGAACGACCCTGTACTTGTTTTTTTAAAGCTTAATATTTATTCTATCGGTCTCTTTGCTGAACCGCTCAGTTACGAGGATGTAAACACACAAGCACCGGTTGTCAAGCAGTGGTAGGTGACAAACACAGACGCAAAGACATACACACACACACACACACACACACACACACACACACACACACACATATATATATATATATGTATGTATACGACGAGATTCTTTCAGTTTCCGTCTACCAAATCCACTCACAAAGCTTTTGTCGGCCTGAGGATATAGTATAAGACACTTGCCCAAGGTGCCACGCGCAGTGGGACTGAACCCGGAGCCATGTGGTTGAGAAGTGAATTTCTAACCATACGGTCATGTCTGCGCCTTATATGTATATATTATTCTTAACCAAGAATATTATTGACACTGACTTCGAAGTTTTGGCCAGCGAAGTCATCGTCGGACTGTTTTTATTATAACTATGTATTGGAGAGCGAATTAGCACAGATCGTAGAATGCTTACTTAGCATGTAAGTGGTTCCAGGATCGAAACCCGGACTCTCTACATCAGCTTAGAGACGGCAAGTTGGCGGAATCGTTAGCACGACGGACAAAATATTTAGCGGCATTTCCTCCGTCTTTATGTTCTGAATTCAAATGCCGCCGAGGTCAACTTTGCTTTTCATTCTTTCAGGTTCGATAAATTAAGTTCCAGTTAAACATCGGGCTCCATGTAACTGACTTAATCCTTCCACCAAAATTGTACCAAAGAAAAGAAAATATATATATATATATATA
>NC_068985.1:79550338-79554510 GCF_001194135.2 Octopus bimaculoides
GAAGCGAAGAGTGGAAATATTTTTCACATCCAAAAATTTATTTAAAAGTTTCCTACAACATATTCATCTGACCTACATATATTTCGACTGCAGCGACTGCACGTTGCTTTTCATGCAATTATGCATTCTAATCATTACAATTTCATCAAGGGTCCATCACTCACAACGGTTTCAAAGTGAGTTGATTCAGACAAGCACCCTGCGTTGATATTTACTTGTAGGTAAAAGCGTTACAATTTATAGTCGATGGAATGCTGGTTTTATAATCACCTCTGCTGGTATTACAGTTGAAGCCTGGTTTTAAAAATGCTTATATTTCAGTTAACTCTAGTAGTTATGTTTGTATTTTGTAGTATTGAGTACATTATTTATTCAGAGGTATTTTACTTATCTGTAACTTTTATGTCTCGTTTCATTCCTATCCATCTCTAACAATCCTACCCAATATTTGGTAGTGTCACTAGGTAAGCTTCGATTTTATAAAGTGTAGAAACTGAAAAAGGTCCCTAGATAGGAAGCTGATGAGAGCAATTTTTTTCGTTTGCACTATCTGTCCAGTATATTTTCATCGAATGTCCCTAACTTCTTTCATGTTTAGATACGAGAGTGTTCTGGAAAGTTCCTGGCTTTGGTTAAAAGAAAATACAGGAGGATCAGTTAATTATGATTTTATTCAATATATCATCCTCTCAGATTCACACACTTATTGCAGCAGTCTTTCAGTTTTTTAAACCCTGTAAAAGAACTCTTAAGGCCAGGAACTTTTCAGCACCCCCTCGTATATGTGTGTGTGTGTGTGTGTATTTCTGTGTGTATGTGTGTATGTGAGTGCGCGCGCGCGTGTTTGTATGTAAGCATGTATGTATGTATGTATGTATGTATGTATATGAGGGCGCATGGTCTCGTGTTTAGGGTACTGCATTCACGATCGTATGATCCTTGTGCGTTGTGTTCTGGAGCAAAACTCAGGATCTCACGTTACTTCGACGCTTGGCGCATGGTACACCGTGCACCTATTCAGGCAACGTTGGATTGATGGAGGGAGTGAACTAATGTACAGAACATATATTTGATCACTATGAGCAAATCATTTGTACAGATCGTTTACCAAGAAATTGCAGAACCGTTTTTCTCGAACTTCGAGCGACTACCCTCTTATATATAAATATAGAATAGTGGTACAACAAAGCTCCAATGTTTACTGGAAATAGCAGTCGATAATTTTACGATGCTATACTAAAGCTTCACTGTATATAATCTGGCAAAGATGTGTGTGGGCAACGAGCATAAAAAATTTCATCTTAACACTAGGAAGAACATTAGATAAATGCACAACCCAGAATCGGATAATCTAGTACATGGGCTCTTCAAATACGTTTCTTTGATTAGTCTCCTTCAGTTAGATTTACCCGGACAATATTTCAAACATATGGACTGTTGACGATTTTTTCCTCCGTCTTCCCTTTCTCTTGGACTTTCCTCTGTCTCCTATTTCTGAAGAAGAGCCTTGCTCGAAATGTTAAACCACCTTTCTTTTATTTCTCTGAGCGTCTGTATGTACCACGTCCTGGCGTTGTTGTCTTTTACCTTCTTGTGTTTTTTATTGTTTTTTTTTGTTTTTAGATTGTATATATATATATATATATATATCACATCTTATAGTGGAAACAGCTGTAAGCAAATGAAATTCATAAGATAATCGGCTATTCCTTTGTCATCTCTTTTATTTGAAACGCCTCTCTATCTAAACACTTCGTACAGGAGCATAAGTATATTGATTTCTACGCCAGGTTATTAGCATTGCAATGCCTAAGGGACATATATAAATACAAACACACACACACACACACAATGAATGAGAGGAAACGGAAAATGGAGCTTGCAAGAAGTTTTATAAAGATTCTTGCAAACTCCATTTCTCATTTCCCTCAACGAATACTGCCCAAATCTTGAAGCAGATCCTGTGACATTTATATCAAACTATGGATGGCATCAGTTAGCATAAACAGAGAAAGTACCTTAATCAGTATATTACTAACCATAATACCCAAAGTCCAAATAATTATACACACACACACACATATATACATACATATATATATATATATATATATATATATATATATAGAGAGAGATAGATAGATAGATAGATAGATAGATAGATAGATACATACATACATACATACATACATACATACATACAGAAAGAGACAGGTAGGATGGGAGAGAGAGAGTGAGAGAGAGAGAGAGAGAGAGAGAGAGAGAGAGGGAGAGAGAGAGAGAGAGAGAGAGAGAGTGAGAGGTAGGGATAGACAGAAGAGAGATGTATTTATGTATGTGCATATAGTACATTAAATGTTTATTATTGTAAGGCAGAAGTAACCAGGCAAGAACAGAGAAATATAGGAATTACTAGGGTGACGTTAATGCTGCTAATATTCTATATACACGTAATAAATCAAACCTTCATGGTTTAATTAGGCAAATAGTTAATTAGTGTCTGACTTGATTATGCATGTTAAAAGGATAACTTTATTTCGGACAACACGACATCTGTACGTCTTGCTACCTCTATAAACAGCAGCCCCTCCTTTATACCAACAATTGTTATGACTCGCTCAAAATATATATCTTAATCTCCACCAAAGATTTTAGGGATATCTTCACCACCTTCACCGCCATCTCTCTTGATTCCACATATTTTTGCGCTTGCTTTGCCTTGTTACTATTGTTACTATTGTTGTTATTATTTCTGTCTATTCTGGATATGTCTTGATTTCTTTCTCTCGTTCTTGCTTTCTACGATATTTACTCTGTCTCTTTTCTCTCTCTGCTCTGACTCTGCTCCAGTTCTTTCTCCAACTTCGCAGTAATTTTGCTTTGTCGTTAGTGGTGGTGGTGGTGTTGGTGTTTGTGATGGTGACGATGTTGATCATGTTGGCGGTGGTGTGTTTCCGTTATGGCTGATGTCGGCGATGGTGGCGATTATGTGATCGGGACGATGTTGTTGATAACGTTGCGATGGTGGTGATAGCAGTGAACCTTCATACTGATGCTCTGTTGCTGGCGATTTGCTTTGATTTTATTCGGAGGTGATGCTCTTTATACTGGTGACAGTAATGCTAGTGTTGATGGTGATGCTTTGATGCTTTTGGCATGATGTCGGTGGTGACGGCGGTAATAATGACAGAAGTAATGTTGCTTTTTTCGGTTGGAAGGTGGAGTGTCCTGACGATGAAGATGAAAGACTGACAGATGGTGGTGGCGATTTTGTCGGTGTAATGTTCATGACGGCGTTGCTTTGGAGGTTGAACCCACACAGAGGAGCTGGCGACGACATAGCGGGGTTGATGGAGGCAAGGCAGAAGCGGTGATAATACAATAGAGCAGGTGGCAATGTAGCGATGCTGATGATGCGGATACATCGGCCATATTTTCGTCAAGACCTACAATCAATAAGTGTTGTATAACTTAAAAATTATAAATGTTGATGTTGTTATTGTTGTCGTGGCTGTGTTATGGTTTAGTCTCGGGTAAGCTTTTCCAGTTGTAACAGACCCACAATCGAAGACATTCTTGCTACGTCCATTCCGTCTTTTTCTTACGACTAGGGAAGTCAGGGCTGCGTTATGCTTCATGTCCTGGTCCTGTTCTTTCCGAAGACGGTAGAGTGCTAGTTAAGGGGAAACCAACTGGCTATCATTTCATGAACGCCAAAAGAATACGTGGCAGCCCTTTAGGCCATTGCTGAAGGTATTGTTAGTGATGATGATAGTGGTGGTGATGGAACTTTCGGTGGTGGTGGTGGAGGAGCTTTCGGCGGTGGTGTCGATGTAGCTGTTTAGTGCTGATGTCCAATTGGTTATTAACTTTCTGGACGCTCTTCATATCATGTGAGGGGGCGATGGTAGGGGTGGCGCATGATCATGGGTGGTGATGGTGATGACAGTGGTGATAGTGATGATGGTAATGAAGGCAGTAGTTATAGTGTTGTTGGCTGTGGTTACATTTAACGGTAGCACTGTTGGTGTGGTGACGTTGGTATGTTAGTGTATACAGGAGTTTAGTGTTGCCAGAGACGATTAGGACGGCAGCGACGACGACGACGACGACGACGACGACGACGACGACGACGACGACGACGACGACGACGACGATGATGAATGTGATCG
>NC_068985.1:79555060-79557520 GCF_001194135.2 Octopus bimaculoides
GTGGTGGTTGTGGTGGTGGTGGTGGTGGTGGTTGTGGTTGTGGTGGTGGTGGCAGTGGTGGTGGTGGTTGTGGTTGTGGTGGTGGGGGTGATGGTGGTGGTGGTTGTGGTGGTTGTGGTGGTGGTGGTGGCAGTGGTGTAGGTAGATGTAGTTGTGAGTACGGTGCAGCAGTTTTATAACCTCCCCCTTCTCCATACAATACTGGTTGTCAATAGTTACTATTATGGTAGTAATCGTTGTTGCTGTTGTTGTTACTGCTGCTTCTGTTAACCCTCCTTTTATTGCTGTTGTTGCTGCTGCTGCCATTGCTGTTGGTGCAGCTTCTACTGCTGGGGTTGCTGCTACTGCAACTTCTGCACTTATTGATGTCATTGCAACAGCTGCTGCAGCTAGTTGCGATTATTCGATGACTTCTACAGCTGTTGCTCGTGAAACTCATGATCGACTTAGTGTTACTGTTGTTGTTGCTGTTGTTGTCGTCGTCGTTGTTATTGTTGTATAGCTGTAGGCCAACCCTGATCAAGCAGACCTATGACCAAAGACATCCCAGCCGTGGCCATTTGGCCATATATTTGAACGGAAGATTTGGCTGCTATTTCTCTAAATGGCCGAACGACCACTAAGAGATGCCTCCCTCCCATAATGATGATCGGTTTAGTGTTGGTGGGGATGTTGTTGTTGTTGGTAGTGATGGCTGTGTAACTGTTGTTGTTGTTGTTGTTGTTGCGGTTATTGATATAATTTTGCAGTGGCGGTGGTGCTGCTGTAGGCGATGATGGTGGCGAATAGCAATAACGATGGTAGATATGATATTACCAGAGGACTGTGATGGTACTGTGGCTGCTTCTGATTGTAGTGGTGCTGTGTTGTTATTGATGTTGTTGCTGCTGCATTTGTTGTTACTGTTGTTGCTGCTGCTGTTGTTGTTGTTGTTGCGGTAGTGGTGGAGGCAGTGGTGGAGGTAGTGGTGGAGGTAGTGGTGGTGATGATTTTAAAGTAATTTGAAATGAATGGATAAAAAGAGAATTTGTTTGGGTGGGCGAAATATGAGAGGCGGATAAGAAGTAGAAGAAACAGAAGTTCAAATGGTGAGAGGAATAAGAAAAACATGAGGTAAGAGATCACGTGGTGTTTTGAGGGGAGGAGGTACTTATATTTCTACAACGTGTCTGTCGTGAGTATAGGACTTGCTGGTATTGATGATAGTACTGCTGATGGTGGTGATGGTGTCGTCGCTTTCGTCGTTGTTTTTGCTGCTTCTGCTGTCTTTGTTTGCCTAACTGCGTCTTTGCCTAACTTTGCCGAACTTCGATTGCCTAACTGGACGCAGTTAGTTTTCCATCGCAACTGGAGAGTGTGGAGTTAGACCACAGGAACGGCCGAAGACCGACGGCAAATCCCTTATCTGGGATGCGGTCTGCACTGATACTTTGTCCAGCGGCAATCTCATGAGATCGGCATCTGACCCAGAAGATCGCAAGTTAAAAATGTACCTGCTACTCTCAGATCGATCACTTTTCGAACGTAGAGCAGTGGAAACGTCCGGCGTTCTGAGTCCCTGAAACACATCCTTACTCAGCTTTATGGGTATAGAAATAGCCAACTAAATTAATGAAATACGTGAGGTGGAAATTCTCTATCAACGCATGTCTTTCCCCATTATGCCGGATAACGCATTTGCCATTTTGTCCGTTGTGACAACGAAATATTTGCATGAATTGGTGTAATGTATTCCTCAAAAGGCAGAAGAAATATTTGTTGCAAATAAAATATAAAACTGAAGTTGTTGTTCTCTTTTCCAGCAGACGAATGGCGTGCAGGCGATGTGGGATGGGCGGAATTGCTAGAGCATAACATGAGGTACATTGTGGTGTTTGTTCTGACTTTTTGCATAATCAGTTCTTGGATGGTAGACTAAATTCATCATTCGTTTTAACACCATCACCCGGTCCTTGGATGCCTTTTTCGCTAGCATTCAAACCAGGTATCAGCTTTGAGGGTAACTTCCTCTCATTTCCGAGAATTCTCGGAGATGCTGAAATGTGTGTGTGTGTGTATTTGTGTGTGTGTGTGTGCGTGCGTGTGTGCGTGTGTAAAGACGCATGGCTCAGTGGTGAGAGAGTCGAGCTCACAATCATGAAATAGTGAGTTCAATTCTGGGACCGGATTATGTGTTGTATCATTGAGCAAGACACTTTATTTCACATTGTTCCAGTTCACTCATCTATAGAAATGAGTTGAAACGTCACTGGTGCCAAGCTGTATCGTCCTTTGCCTTTTCCCTTAGACAACACCGGTGGCGGGAGGCTGGTATGCATGGGCGACTGCTGGTCTTCCATAAACAACTTTTTCCGGACTTGTGCCTCGGAAGGGAACTGTCTATGTGCAATCCCATAGTCATTCATAACCTAAGGAGATCTTTAGCCTTTACCCTTTAATATATATATATATATATATATA
>NC_068985.1:79557637-79560137 GCF_001194135.2 Octopus bimaculoides
GTGTGTGTGTGTGTGTGTGTGTGTGTGTGTGTGTGTGTGTGTGTGCGTGCGTGCATAAGAGAAGATAATGGAGGTTGGTGTTTCTTTCATGAAAGCAGTTAAAAGAAAATTTTAAAAGATAGTCGTAAAATAACGCCATGTTTAGAATGCCTTTAATCATAAATCTGCGTGGCAAGAGCTGGCGTGGTGAAAATGACAGTAAAATGCGAGACACTTCATTACTGGAATAACTAGAACGCGTACGGCCTCCTTCAAATACCAAGACATATCTACAACTCTGTTCTAAGAAGACCTTCCTTGCAACTTAGGCGAGTTACATCTACTATACCATCCACACAAAAAAAAAACGATTCTTGCCTTTCAACGCAAAAACATCCACGGCACCATCCTAATAAAGCTATTTCGATCAATCACTTTAGATATAACTACAGCATTATCCTAAAAGCACTATCCGTACCACTGAGTCCAGATATAACTACAACACCATCGTCATTGTAAACTCATTCCTTATATGTCTACATTGCAAGGTGCATCTCCTTGCCAACCTAGATAAACATATGAACACAAAGATATAAACAAACATATGAACCATCATATAGACAAACATATGAACACAAAAATAGCAACATCACCAATATACTGTTTCAAACCAAAGCTGCTCATGGACAGAAAAGAATAGATCAGAAAGACTTGTTTCAGTCGTGTTTTAGGTGCTCAGTGACTGGTGAAAGCCTACGACAAGACTTGCCAAGCTATTTTTGGTTTTCTACTGTGAGTGTCTATGAATACATAGAATATTGCATATAAAGACGAGGCGTTTGCAATTGTGAATTTCAGAATGCTTGATAAAAACTATAGATATACTCTGTAGTACAATTTAGCATATCACATGTTGGATATGAATTATTGATTGTGAGCTGGTGTTTATTTGCATGGGCGAAATGCGCTGCTTGGTATATCTTTTAAGTTTTGACATCAATTTGTAATATGTACTGCTTTGTACGTTTGTGTGCTATGAATGTTGTGCTGACATATGTAACACCCAGTAATTTATTTTCTTGTGTGTTTAATATTGTTATGTTATTATTTTATTATCTGGTTATATAATGGCGACGAGCGGGCACATTTGTTAACGCATCAGACAAAATGCTGATCGGCATATTTTCCAGTCCTTTATGTGCTAAGATCAAATACAGTCAAGGTCAACGTTGCCTTTCGTCCTTTAGGGGTCTACAAAATAAGAAACATTTATGCACTGGGGTCGATGCAACCGACTTAGTCTGTGCCCTTAATTTGCTGGTGTTGAGCCAAAAATTGAAACTATTATATGGTGAGTTAAAGTCGGCGAGCTAGAAGAATCGTTAACAAGTCAGAGAAAATACTGAGCGGTATTTCTTCCGGTTTCTTACTTTCTGATTTCAAATACTGCCGTGGCCAACTCTGGCTTTCTTCCTTTCAGGGTGATAAAATAAAGTACCAGTAAGGTGTTGGGGTAGATGTAATCGATTTGCTCCCTCCCACTAAAATCGCTGTCCTCGTGCCAACATTAAAATTATTATATGGTTATGTTATGTGATATGATTAGTTATACGATATGTATGCATTATTATGTAAAATGGTTTATTATGTGATATAGTTATAGTGTCATATGGTTAAATTATGTGGTACTGAGATTGATATTTGGATATATTTGATGTTCGTTTGTGCAACTTGTAAGTTTCTACCTGGTTTAATCTAGGTTTGAGCACTCTGGAGAAGGTATGGAGGACGTAATTGTGATGCGCTGCATGTGAAGCTTTGTGTGTGATTTGTTGACGTGCTGGAATGTTGTGTTGGTATTTGTTGGTATTAATGAAAGAAGAGTTCGCAAGAAGATGGATCTCTCTGGTATACATTTTCAGTTATCATAAATTCCACATGCCTTGTAGCGGTGATGGTGAATGATATTGAGTATGTTTAAGACGGCGAGCCAACAGAATCGTTAGCACGCCGAGCAAAATGTTTACAGGAATTTCATCCATTCCTTATGTTCAGAGTTGAAATTCCGCTGGGGTTGGTTTTACCTTTTATCCCTTTCGGGATCGATAAAATAAATACCAGTTGAGCACTTGGAGCAATTTAATCGACTAGCCCCATCCCCCAAAATTGCTGGCCTTGTGCCAAAATTTCAAACCAATATTGACTATGTTCATGTTACTTATTGATTGCGATCATATTATTCATGATGAAAATATTGGTGGACTATGAGGATAGAGTGTAAGTATAACTGTTATCTGTATCAGAGCAGTTGTTGTTGGCGGTGGTGCTGTTACTGCTAGTATGGTTTAAGTTCAGTTGTTGTTATTTTCCTTGATGTCTAGCCTAATGTCAATAAATAAATTACCAGTCCAGAGCAATAGAAAGGTGAAATCGTTAAGAGAGGTAACTATTCCGGTTCTTTACGTACTGCGTTTAAATCACGCCGTAACCCACCAGGGTGGTAGACAAAAGATCGCCTAGT
>NC_068985.1:79565111-79565802 GCF_001194135.2 Octopus bimaculoides
TTCAGGGTTATTTCCCTTCGTCAGCGTCCGATAGCCACTGATCTTTGATGAGAGAGATAAATTCTTGGCAATCTTATGTATACTTTTCCAGTAAAATTCTTCACTGATATGGAAAAGGTGAAAACAAGCAATGTTAATTCTCTAAATGAAGTATTAACAGTAACTGCACGATAAAGTGTAGTATATTGCCACTTAAGTGTGGCTGACGTCTAGGGGTGGATGTTACTGTTGCTTTTAGCCCCAGGAGGACATCTCCTCCAGCTGGCTTATCGACACACTACTGTGTCCTGTTTGCCAAGGGAGGTTATCCTTCTCATCATGATCTGTAGCACGTTCGTGCTACAGATCATGATGAGAGGGATAAGCAACAGTAACATCCACCCCTAGGGTTCAGCCACACTTAAGTGGCAATATACTACACTTTATCGTGCAGTTATTGTTAATACTTCATTTAGAGAATTAACATTGCTTGTTTTCACCTTTTCGATATCAGTGAAGAATTTCACTGGAAAAGTATACATAAGATTGCCAAGAATTTCTCTCTCTCATCAAAGATCAGTGGCTATCGGACGCTGACGAAGGGAAATAACCCTGAAACCCGGGTCCGTTCCTGCTACAGATCATGATGAGAGGGATAACTTCCCTTGGCAAACAGGACATAGTAGTGTGTCGATAAGCCAGCTGGAGGAGT
>NC_068985.1:79565880-79567937 GCF_001194135.2 Octopus bimaculoides
TAACTTCCCTTGGCAAACAGGACATAGTAGTGTGTCGATAAGCCAGCTGGAGGAGATGTCCTCCTGGGGCTAAAAGCAACAGTAACATCCACCCCTAGGGGTCAGCCACACTTAAGTGGCAATATACTACACTTTATCGTGCAGTTACTGTTAATACTTCATTTAGAGAATTAACATTGCTTGTTTTCACCTTTTCCATATCAGTGAAGAATTTCACTGGAAAAGTATACATAAGATTGCCAAGAATTTATCTCTCTCATCAAAGATCAGTGGCTATCGGACGCTGACGAAGGGAAATAACCCTGAAACCCGGGTCCGTTCCTGCTACAGATCATGATGAGAGGGATAACTTCCCTTGGCAAACAGGACATAGTAGTGTGTCGATAAGCCAGCTGGAGGAGTTTTTTACGATGTTTTTTAATTTTTTTTACCTCAGACAGCAAAGCTTTACTTTATCAAGTTATTCGGCGCGCCTCACATACTATTCTTTCCACATGCCGGTTCTCTAGTCAATAACTTGTTGGATTTGCAATAATGTTCCAAGAATTGGTTAAGGTAGCTTGTGCAAAGTTAGTAGAATGTGTTTAGGCAAGCGAAGGACCAAGTCAAGTTCTGCCAAATTTGCATTTTAGTCTTGGCTACAAAATGTATCCGACCTGGACTATAATAAACCAGTTTGGTAAGGTTGAACTAACCTTCCATAGTCCTTTTAAATACACACACACACACACATCTATTATGACGTTTCTTTAGAACTCCATGACGTCATTATCCAACTATTAATTTCTTGCTGGTGCCTCCCCGCTTTGGTGATTTACTGTTGACGTTGATATAGTATTCTTTCTTATTTGAAGCTCGTTACGACGCATTCTGATTAGAATTTACTCTTTGGTTAAAGAGAGCAAAAGAATTTAAGATCTTCTTGAGAAGTGGCTCTTTTTACGAAAACTTTGCATCTCTTCATCCTCCATTATAAACCTTGTAGATTTAAAAACAAACATCAGTTTCATGTTAATCATTGTACAACATTTTTTGATAAGAAAGGTTTTTAGCAAGTGATTTAATTAATTACATTTCAAGAATTTGACATCTAAAACTTTGATACCTCGTTGTCAAATATTTCGTAAGATGCACTTGGTGTACTGTGAACTTATCCTATTTATACCTTTTGTTGGTAGTAAAGCGGCCTATTCTGTCACACAGTTTGCTAAAGTTCTTTTCTAGTTATGATATCTACCTGGTGTGTTTATATTAAATAATCACTTTGTGCACTACAGGTATCTACTAGCTGTTCTGGCTGAGTGGTAGTAACTGTGAACAAATATTGACAGTCCAATAATTGTTATTACATATTTTCATACAACCTCCAGCGATATTGTGAATAACTTATAATATTGGAGTGGCTGGTATTTTATTCCTATTCTCGTCAAAAATTCAAAAATAACCTGTTATTTAATGACAATTTAAAGAAATAGGAATTTTTTTATTAAAAAACATTTTTTAAAATGTTTGTGAAGTCCACCTCTTTCTCTCTTTCATACTGTATACACGCACGCGCACACACACACACGTAGACACACACACACGTACACACACACACACACACACACACACACACATTATATGTTTGATTTCGTTTAACGTAAGAGGCAAATGTTTCCATTACGTATCAATATATATGAAAGTAAAGATACAAAATTGTTTCCATATAATAGTTTTACTCTAAAAATTAGTATGTACTCACACATACACTCGAAAAGGAGAGGAAGAATCACATATTACTGAAATCTATTTCTATAGAAAAATGTTTTCAAAAAAGTTTTACTGAATATATTATGTATGCATAGACATACACACATGCATATGTATGTATGCATGTATGTATGTATGTATGTATGTATGTATGTACGTATGTATGTATGTATGTATGTATGTATGTATGTATGTATGTATGTATGTAAGTGTGCATGTCTGTTTGTTTCTCTCTGTTGCCGTCTATCCGTCTCTGTCTATCTTTCTCTCTCTCTCTCTCTCTCTCTCTCTCTCTCTCTCTCTCT
>NC_068985.1:79568190-79571604 GCF_001194135.2 Octopus bimaculoides
GTATGTATGTATGTATGTCACCGTATACTTCAGAATTATAATTTGTAATGCTGACGATTGCGGCGACGTTTTGTTTACGATTTTTATCGATTTATTCTGTGACGGCTTCTGTCTAGATTTGCATGACTAGATGACTTTGGAAAATTGACTGGGCCTCACTGGAGTTTAAATAACAATTATCATCAGAGAAAACCATTTTTCAGACAAAGAAAGATGCCTGTTCTCGAAAGTGTTTACCTTTTGAAGTAATTTGAATTTGGGTTAACATCCAACGGAAATTATCTAGCATCACAGGTGTTGAAATAACAATCAACAGCTGAGAAATCCATTTTTCGGACAAAGAATGTACCTGTTGTCGAAACTGTTTTCCATTGAAGTAATTTAAGTTAGGTTGAGCTTCATCTCGGCATCTTATTAACCTCTTTCTGTTGCTGATAGTATGTACTTCATCGTCATTTTCATGGCATCAAATATTTTCATGCTTTAAATGCAATGGCAAAGTTGACTGAGAAGAATGCTTATATAGTATAACAGCTCACAGATTATAATAGTTTTAACAATATTGATAATTTTTGATGTTGTCATCTATGTACTACATGATCACAGACGTGAAATCTCACATGTTACAAGTATATTTTGCAGCCTAGTTTCAATGACGTTGTGTTGGTGAGTGAAATAAGTGAAAAAGGAAACATCAAGTACATTTGGGAGAAATTTGGTCTGAATCCTACCGTAGCTATTGTCTCTGGCCATCTTTTCTGTTATCGTCCGCTTGTTGTGTTTATATTTTACCTTTTACTTGTCATGGTGGGGTACCGTCTTGAAGAGTCTTTACTCGAACGAATCCACCCCTATACTTCTTTTTTTTAAATTTTTAACAAAGAAAAGAAAAGAGTTCCATCAATGGAAAAGAATATCATAGATATTGAGCCTTCAAAATGTCTTTAATATTTTTATTGTTCTACTTACAGATTGTATTTGTAACGTACATATTAGCTGATCGCTTTCTTTATCTAAACTTGTAGCCTTTTGAGATGGCGACTTAAATATTTACTAACATACCCAAGTGCATCAATGATTGTTGTTACAGGTGTATGTGTATATACGTGGAGGCGCAATGGCCCAGTGGTTAGGGCAGCGAACTCGCAGTCGGAGTATCGCGGTTTCGATTCCCAGACCGGGCGTTGTGAGTGTTTATTGAGCGAAAACATCTAAAGCTCCACGAGGCTCCGGCAGGGGATGGTAGCGAGCCCTGCTGTACTCTTCCACCACAACTTTCTCTTACTCTTACTTCCTGTTTCTGTTGTGCCTGTAATTCAAGGGGTCAGCCTTGTCACACTGTGTCACGCTGAATATCCACGAAAACTACGTTAAGGGTACACGTGTCTGTGGAGTGCTCAGCCACTTGCACGTTAATTTCATGAGCAGGCTGTTCCGTTGATCGGATCAACTGGAACCCTCGACGTCGTAAGCGACGGAGTGCCAACAACAAAATGTATGTATATATGTTTGTATGTATGTATACATAGGTTGAATTTTTTACATCGCATATAACATCTCCATATTGTATTGCATAAAATTGACTGACAGTAGCCGAATAAAAGGCAAAAAATCTCGAGGAAAAATTCTCTGGTGAATTGAAAGCATGTGTCAATGTGGATAGCAAGCTCACTGAACACTTACTAAAAGAGGCGCCTATCATTACTATATTTGTACCAACGAGTGCACATTCCTTGCAAGACTAAAAAGCCGCATCCGTGTTATTCATGTTTGAGAACATTGAAGTGAAGGTATTGCTCGAAATCGAGTTGCTGCCATCATGTATGTATATGTGCCATCATGCACGTATGTATACATGTATGTGTGTATGTTTTTGTATGTATACTTTCATGTGTCTATATCGTGGAGGCGCAATGGTCCAGTGGTTAGGGCAGCGGACTCGCGGTCATAGGATCGCGGTTTCGATTCTCAGACCGGGCGCTGTGAGTGTTTATTGAGCGAAAACACCTAAAGCTCCACGAGGCTCCGGCAGGGGCTGGTGGAGAATCCTGCTGTACTCTCTCACCACAACACTCTCTCACTCTTTCTTCCTGTTTCTGTTGTACCTGTATTTCAAAGAACCAGCCTTGTCACACTGTGTCACGCTGAATATCCCCGAGAACTACGTTTAGGGTACACGTGTCTGTGGAGTGCTCAGCCACTTGCACGTTAATTTCACGAGCAGGCTGTTCCTTTGATCGGATCAACTGGAGCCCTCGACGTCGTAAGCGACGGAGTGCCAACAACAACTTTCATGTTTCTATATACTAATGGATATTTGTTCGTGTTTATGCTTAGTTGCATATATCTCAGTTCCATATTATTTAAAAACGGATTCCTACCCGAATGACCATATTTTAAATTTCGGCTCAGTCTTGTATAGAATTACAGAAACCAGATGATGGAGAGTTTCCCAAGCAGCTTTCTGTCATCGATTTTTCGAAATAAATTTGGTTGTGGTTTAATTAACTCTTAATGATTATTGACTAGGGGCAAGGTGAATAATGTGGATCGGGAAGGGTGGGCTAGTGAGACAAGAAGTGGGAGGAGGAAGAGAAGAAGAAAATAAAGTGAAGAAGAGAATATATTAGGAAGAAAAGAAAACGAAGAGAAGGATATTGTGATGTTGTTGCTGTTGATGATGATGATGATGATGATGATGTAGGAGAATAATGAAAAAGAGGAAAAAGAAAATGAAGCAATACTGAAGAAGAACAAATGATAAGAGATGAATAAGGAAGAGGAGGGGTGAGAAGAAGAAGGGCGAAGACACGAGTAGTAGAAAGAAAATAAGATGTAGTAGGAGGTGGAGGAAAAGGGGAGGAAAGTAGTAGTATTAGTAGTAGTATTAGTAGTAGTAGTAGTAGTAGTAGTAGTAGAAGTAGTAGAAGTGGTGGTGGTGGTGGTGGTGGTAATAGTAGAAGAAAAAGAAGAGGGGAGGAGGAGGTGCAGAAGATAAAGAAGAAGGAAAAGAGGGAAAAAGTTGATGATGATGATGACGACGATGACGACGACGATGATGATGATAATGATGATGATGATGATGATGATGATGATGAGGGTGAGGACGTCGACGATAACGATGGTACCAAAGTTGATGATGGGGACGATTGCATCTGCTGTGAAAATAATGATAATAAAGATGGCTGAATATAATGATGATGCCTATGACAGTGATGTTGGTGCGGGATCGAAAATCGAAATCAAGTTCCCTCTTCATGACTATGAAGACAAAACTGGTTACGAACATCATCTCAGCACATTAATAAAGATCATCTTGACCTTTGCCATAAATCTTTACAAAGCTCCGCGCATACTTGCGTATGTCTACGTGTGTGTGTATATATATATATATATATATATATATATATATAT
>NC_068985.1:79572324-79573521 GCF_001194135.2 Octopus bimaculoides
TGTGTGTGTGTGTGTGTGTGTGTGTGTGTGTGTGTGTGTGTGTGTGTGTGTGTGTGTGTCTGTGTGTGTCTGTGTGTGTGTTATATCGTGAAACTGTACACTCCTCCCGGTAAAAAGTGGTAGTAACCAGTCATTATAGATAGACTAGTAGCCGGTAGACGGGGGAAAGTCAAGAAGGTCAACAGTACGTGTAGACTGTGTTGATAGTCGTGTCTGTGCTGATACAGTAGTTATACTGTAATACTTTGTGGACGGTATAACCCTCCAACCTTTTGAGGATGATAACACTGTACGACTGGGTGGGGTCGTATAGTGCCGGATAGTACCATTCTATCGACGACTTCGGAATATAACAATATCTGTCAGAGCGAAAACTGTCGTCAAGAAACAGATACAACAGTGGCAAAAATCGCTTTACAGCGGTGGCGACGAGGAAAAACAAATTTACGTGAAGTGAAAAACATTTACTAGGAGAGTTTAAACTAATGCACATGGAAAGTAATAATATAGGTGGGAAGAATGATGTATGGTGTATGAAGCAGAAATGGAATGGAAAGGAGACATAGAAATCAGCTTCAGGAAAAAGTCGTAGAAAAGGATCCAACAACAGTAGAAATACCGATGGATAGGCTATATGATACTTTTCAGGTTCCAATACCGTTACAAGAAGTCGAAACCCCACGTACAAGGAAAAGGGAGAACACTGAATTCCTAAAAGTAGACCCTAAGAAGAAAAAGATATTGAGTATATATATAAAAAAAAAGGAAATAGGGTGCATGAAAGAAAATGATTGTTAATAAAAGATTAAAAAGGGGAAATGTTGTATAGTGAAACTGTACACCTCACCCGGTAAAAAGTGGTAGTAACCAGCCATTATAAATAGACCAGTAACTGGACGATGGGGGAAGGTCAGGAAGATCGACAGTACGTGTAGACCGTGTTGATAGTCGTATCTGTGCTAATATAGTAATTATACTGTGATAGTGAATGGCGTTATAACACTCCAACATTTTGAGGATAATAACACTGTACGGCTGGGGGTCGTATAATAATACCAAATAGAAACATTCTATCGACGACTTCGGAATATAACAATATCTGTTAGAGTGACAACCGTTGTGAAAAGACATATAACAGTGGTAAAAGACCGCTTTGCAACAATATGTATATATATATATATATATATATATATATAT
>NC_068985.1:79573784-79575491 GCF_001194135.2 Octopus bimaculoides
CATACATACATACATACATATATACACACACACGCACACATATATATACACAACATATATATAAATACATGTATCTCTCTCTCTCTCCCTCTCTCTCTCTCTATATATATATATATATATATATGTATATATATATATATATATACGAGACAAGACAAATAATGGTCATTACATAATTTTTTTGTTGTTAGTCTGACTTACAGTTCTTTTTAGTTGTCATAATAGGTTCATTATTGATCAATGGATTCAATCGGTCCATTGGTCGGTTGAGAAAAATTGAACGACCTAAAAATTAATGCCACTTTCTTGAGAGTTATTTCTGCTTATGACCAAGCGGAACACTGAAGAAATGATAAAGGTATGCAGAGGGAAGTGAAGAAAGGCAATAATGTATAACGTAAATGGAGGAGAGATAAAAAGGAAAAATAGAGTTCTTTATTAATCTTAACAATATTGTTAGCCTGGTATACTAATAGAGACCTTATAAATATTTTGCCCTGATTGATAATCCCTCATAAATGACTATTATGTATTTTTCTTTATTTTACTTTATCCCTAATCATATTCTAATCAATCTGTAAACCCTTCACGCGAACATATAATAATACAAATTATAAACCCTAATATTCAGTTTGCTCAAATGAATTTATAGGTTCGCATATAACATCTCAAGGTGCATTGTTTTTCTTTGATCAAATTATGCTCATATCACATAAATGGAAATTTAATGTACAAAAGTTTAATTAGATAATTGAATACTAATTGAAACAGCTGTAAGAATCGAATATGACCCATTTGTTAATAATAAATAATTGTTAACTTCCAAATCTCCATTTTGTTTTCTTCCTTCAACTGGATATAAAATATATGCTTAATATATTCCTATTGTTTTAATGGAATTTCATTCCCGGACAATACTAGGTATTGAACCAGTATTTCCTTGGATGTAACCATCCCTTCACGAGGTTAACATATCCTCTAATTATATATATATAGAGAGAGAGACAGAGGTACCCGATCCAACTCAGGCGTGGTTCCCAGTATAGCGTGCGTATGTATGTATCTGTGCCTTTGGGTTTCTCTCCCATTACTACCCTGGAAACAGGTATTAGTTTATATATGTCCCGTAAGCTAATGGTTCGGCAAAATGGCGGTCGAGAGAGTAAGTATAAAATACTTACTTAAAATAAGTACTGAAGTCGATTTCTTCAAAATCTTTCAAAGCTATGCCCCAGCATGGCATCGGTCCAATGATTGGAACGAGGAAAAGTGTAAAAGAGTATTTCTTCAATTTTCGTTCCTTTGTTAACATTCTGTATAGCGTAACGCTCGAACATGTTTCGTTATGAGAGAAATTCTCTCATTACATCACGTATTTTCGTTCTGTACTTAAATTGTTTCAAGAATAACACCAGGAAGCACGAATCCCATGACAAGCTGATATAGAACGAAATGATTTTTCAAAAAAAAAAAAAATCTTTTATTTAAATTGAAATACTTCAAGCCGAAACTCATGTTCTGTGTAGGTTTTAAAATTTGACTTTGTATGCATAGCAGGAAACATTCTAACTAAATAGAGAATTATGCAGTAAAACAAGATTTCATGTTTCATCCATAGTTGTTTATATATAACTCTTTCTCTTCTTCTTCATGTCTCAATGTTTTTACTTTGAACGTCTAGACAAATTTGCATAAGATTTTGTTTGT
>NC_068985.1:79575915-79576444 GCF_001194135.2 Octopus bimaculoides
CATCATCATCATCATCATCATCATCATCATTCAGCAGTCTTCTTTTTATCACGTGCTTTCACTGCACTCCCGAGCGCAGCTATGTGTGCCTTGACTATGCGCTGGGATTTGTTGTGCCCTTATTTTCACTGTACTGAAAGTGCTTTACGTAGGATGTGCATGGTACCTAATAGCGATATTTTCTGTATGTTATATACCTTTGTAAGTCCTGGTGTTTTGGTCATATATTTGCATGTTTTTTTTTTATCATACATGATGCACCTACTATTGTAGGAGCTGTTTCTGTTTTTAGGTTCCACATTCGAGTTACCTCTATTTCCAGATCTTTGTATTTTGCTAGTTTCTCCATTTCTTTTAGAGATACATTGTCATGTGTTGGTATTGATACGCAGATTAGAATGCGTTCTATTATTATTATTATTATTATTATTATTATTATTATTATTATTATTATTATTATTATTATTATTATTATTATTATTATTCAGTAGTTTTATTTTTATGACGTGCTTTCACTTCACTACCGAGC
>NC_068985.1:79577493-79578807 GCF_001194135.2 Octopus bimaculoides
GCGTTCTATTATTATTATTATTATTATTATTATTATTATTATTATTATTATTATTATTATTATTATGTTGTTGTTGTTGTTGTTGTTGTTTATGTTGTTGTTAATGAAAAAGCAATGGTAGTGAGAATGTATGTACATATAATTCATTTTGGCCCCATCCTGTATTTGGCTGCTTTATTTTCAGACATATCACATTGTAGATTATGTTCTAGAGCGGAGAAATTTATGAAAGCTTCACTAGATTGACGTCATATCCATGTGATAGGATATAATTGAGATTTACCCACTGACTGCTTGGCACCAAAGAGACCGGAATTTATGCACCGACTGTCAAACCGCTTCCTTACAGCGTTTCAGCTATTCCATACCAGAAGAAATACACCATTATTGTCATATAAAATCTCCAGGGTGGCTCGACTATATTTCATGGAAAGTGCTATTTCCTGAATTATGTCATACTCTTATTCTCTCTATTATTAACACTTGTTATTGTTATTTCACTCTAAGATTAGAACAAATACAGTAGACCTATGACCAAGGGTGCTCTTGTCGTCATTTTCCTGTCTTTTATTTGGACATATTGTGTGGGAATACAATGTACCGATCCTTGTTAATAGACTAAAGGGTATGTGTAATTTAAAGGGAGATATTTTTTTAACAAGTCAAACAACTGCCTAAAAGTAGATCTTTAGTTAGCTCATGATCTCTGCGGCCGATGGGGAGGAAGATGACGCCGACATTGAACTTCGTCATCGTTATCATCATTAACATCATTCTTATCCCAGGCACCACCACCGCCGTCGCCGCCACCGCCACCGCTACCACTGCCACCTCCACCGTCGCGGAGATGGTGGCTATTCTTTTATTCTTTTACTTATTTCAGTCATTTGACGGCGGCCATGCTGGACCTCCGCCTTCAACGGTTTTAGTCGAACAAATTGAAACCCGAACTTATTCTTTGACGCAAAAATCTATCTATCTATCTATCTATCTATCTGGACAGACGGTAGACGTGTCGGCTCCGTAAGTTTTGACTTTTTCATGTTTTAAAAAGTTTGTTTGTAAAGTTTATTTTATATAGAAAGTTGTATAACAACTTGTATACTCTCTGGTGCAAGTTTTTTGCGACGGAAATCTGCCCTGTGTGGCACATTTCCAGGATATAAAAACCAATTTCGGCTTTCTAGCCATTTTTTTTGAGACGATGGCGTCTTGTAGCCATGAAAATTTTTGTGAAACGAACGCTGCATTTTGCAGTGTTTCGTTCGAAAAAGAATTTCCTAGTCTTCCTTCCTCACAGTTAAAGCAGAGAAT
>NC_068985.1:79583818-79595791 GCF_001194135.2 Octopus bimaculoides
CTAAGGACCGAGGTTACCGTGGTCTTTTCGTAGGTTTTTCTTTCCACGGATAACCTCCCCATTTATTGGGAATTTTCTGTATTATTTCGTATTTTTTGTAAATACCCCAAACGTTTTGCGATGTTTTTTTTTCATCGTTGTCCCCACTTTTGTTTTTTTTTTCTGCTTTGTTTTCGCCCCCCTCGAAAAGAAAAAAACTCTACATTTGTATTTTGTCTCCTCTGTGTTGAGCCCTGTGTGGCTAATAAAGAAACCTATCTATCTACCTAGAGGAACTGTTCAGAACCGGCACAAAGGTAAAGCATGTCTGTCTGTCTATCTATCTATCTTTCTATCTATCTATAGATATACGACGAGCTATTTTCAGTTTCTGCCTACCAAATCCACTCATAAGGCTTTGGTCGGCCCGAGGCTGTAGTAAAAGACACTTTCCCTAGGTACCACACAGTGGAACTGAATCCGGAATTATGTAGTTAGGAAGCAAGCTTCGTACTACATAGCTACGCCTGCGTCTATAGCATTTTTTTCTTACTACTATAGGTACAGGACCTGATATTTTGCGGGTAGGTTCAAGCTGATTACATCAACTCCAATGTTAACCTGATTCTTATTTTTTCGATAAAAGGTAAAAATCGACCTCAGCGGAATTTTAACTCAGAACATAATTCAGTTGAAATGTAGCTAAGCATATTTTGTCTGGCGTGCTAACGATTCTGCTAGCTAGTCGTCACAACAATAGGATACGTTCTCTGTCGATCGATGATGTCCGAGCATATACGCATACATATGCATGCCTGGGTAAGATTTTTTGACGAAGACTTCCTGTTGCTTGAGCATATAAGTTTCCACTGTCTATGCCATAGATGTTTAGTCACGAGAACGGTCGACAATTTGTGTCGACATAGATTTGCAGTAGTGTTGTTAGATTCATTACTGACAGGATGCAAAAAAAAAAAAACTAGAACAGATGCCGCAAGTAATCTCATCCGACTGTCTAGCCTTGCTGTTAATCCGCCGCCCTAGATTAGTATTTTTTCTCGAATTTGAAATAATGAAATGCAAATTTGACCTCAACCAGGATTTAAGCTCACATCGCAGTGAGTTGGAACAATGACGACAAAAAAAAAAAAAGAAGTACTTGAGGTATTCACTTCAAATCGTCAGCAGTTCTGCCAGTTCGCCGCCGTAACAACATCGATAGGATAGCAGATATACATTAAATTGGATATGACATCTGCAGATGTTTCAAGCTGGGAATATTTATTGCAATATTATATGTTAATGAGATTTCATACAATTCGAAAGCGTATATTTCTGCTAAATATCTAAACAGCTTAGCTATTGAAGAATTTGAAGACATATATTGTATGATATGCTGTTTATAAATTTCCAAAATATGCAATAAATGTGGGTAGTTGACATTGCTCGCTCGTATTTTATCCACATTCAGAAACAAAAGGAGTACAAATGTTTTTTTCTTTGCTTTTTTTTTACGCTGCAAATCGTAATTGCATTCGGTAAAGTTATAACAAATTAATGGCATACAGAATCTTCCAAGATTATGGTACAGCGGAATATACTTTTTTTAAGTGGAGTCTTCGGTTTTGCAATCCTTTCATTGATGATGAAGATGATAATGAAGACGATGATGATGATGGAGTTGGTGGTAACAACAACAACAATGATAATAACAATAATTTATCACTGCTGCTGTTTCTGCCACTACTACTACTACTACTACTACTACTACTACTACTACTACTACTACTACTACTACTACTACTACTACTACTACTACTACTATCTATCTATCTATCTATCTATCTATCTATCTATCTATCTATTTGATATGGGGGCATCAGATAAAAATGACATCACAACAACTATTCACAGAGAGTGGCAGTCTATATAGGGAGTACCCAAAAAGAAACCGTAATTTTGCAATATTATTTTATTCGCTTAGTTTTACATATTTACACGATTTCGTCAATTGCTCGGTGACAGTCCTCCAAGATCAGTTCATGAATTTTCATGTTTTCATTCGATTGGGAGGTCGACGGACGCCCTGAACGAGGTTGGTCTTCAGGCGACAGGTGACCATTGCTAAAGCGTGAAAAACCACTCGTAAACTTCTGTTTTGCTCATGGCAGCATCCTCGTACGCTGTTTGAACCATAATAATTGTTTCGGCCCCCGTTTTCCCCAATTGAAAACAGAATTTCACGGCAGCACGTTTTTCCTTCGTTTCCGACATCGCAAAAATCGACGAACAGGGGAGAAGCACTGCAAAACAACGACGTACCACGTGGCAGTAGGACCACGGCGGAAGACGCCGGTCGGCAGATTGATGTTTAAGCGTCGCATCAAATGGCTTCTAACGGCGAAAGCCCGAACTACAACAGGCATGACCTGCAGAGAACATTTCCGGTTACTTTTGGGTTCCTCCGCGTATAATAGTGTGAGGAGTTAGAAAAACAAAAGAAGATAATAAGTATACGTAATATACAAAATCGTGTAAACAAATATTCTTCTTGACACATGAGCACTGCCATCAAGGGCCAATCGAGGAATCCCAAAGTCCTAAAGTTACACTAGTCACTAACAGTAAGTATACTATGCAACAAGTACTCGCCGATCTACAGGTACATGATTACTCGTGTTTCATCCACAAGTAACTTCATCTTAATCTCCTTTCATTTGACACATTTTTACCCTATTTTACCCTTCAACAAAGAGGAGAATGTCTGTCAGCTTCTACCATACAACCTGTTTCACTATAGTTGCCAGACAGAAAAACACTGTTTTACCTTGTTAAAGGAGGACGCTGACGGGATTTTCCTGATCGACTCGGCCGATAACCATGTCAGGTCAAGTATGGGAGTATGTGCCGTTGCAACGCATCGCTGCATCGACTATTTGTCGAGATTTGCTCGAGTTATCCCTGGCAACTCTCCGAACAGTGTCTCAGCCAGTGCCCATCTTTGTTAGATATATTTTCAACCGCCGTGACCATGTGGGATATAGTCAACCAACACGAGCCGTTACCCCAGCCGTATTAGATAAACAGATAAACAGATAAACAGATCCGAATAATTATATAATTGAGTAAGAAAGGGTATTTATCGTACGTCTTTATTGCGTATGTATGTACGGATGGATGCATACGCATCCATGTATGCTTGTATGCATGTATGTATGCATGTCTCATCTATTTTTTGATTATTATAAATCCTCCATTGAGGAGGGAGCCGGTTTCCAACAAAGATACAAGACTTCAACTTTGGGATGTAGTTAACATAAACAAATTCACATTTGAAACTTGCGAAAAGTCTTGCATATTTTTACTGTTCCATTTACAGATTGCAATTGTAATGTACGAATTAGCCGGTCGATTTCTCTTTCTGAAAATCCCAGTTTATCCAGATTCTCCTTTAAGCATTTACTAATAAAACCTAGTGCTCCAATTCTTATTGGTATGAATATGAATTCATAGTCTGGATATAGAAACTGGAGGTTTCGAAGCAGTTGTCCATAGATATCCTCTTTTTCTTTGATTTTGAAAGAGATATTTATATCTGTAGGGCAGCTAGCCACTATGATAGTACATACCTTTGCCCTTCTGTCCAAAACAACACTATCCAGCCTGTTATGCTTACATTTGACAGAAGTTTTGATGGGAATATTCCACCAGTATTCCTTGAGTTGGTGTTTATAAATGTATTCCATAACAGAGGGATTTTCTAAGTTTATTTCAGGACAGTCTTTTTTGTGGATGGCATTGTAAATTGTTTTAGCAACGACATCGTGCCGCACAGGAAGGTAGTACCGTGGTGACATTTTAGAACAGCTGCTAATCACATGCGTGATGTCTTCTACAGAAACATAACATAGCCTACACATGCGGTTGCACCTTGGGATTACAAGAGTGTCACTGTATCTCTTGTTCACCAGGTACTTTGTGGCAATCTCCTGCTCCTGGATTGCAAATGTATGTATGTATGTATGTATGTATGTATGTATGTATGTATGTACGTGTGTATGTATGCCCTTTTCTCCTTTCAATTTGAAGTGAATTTAGACCAGTTACCAGCTTAGTAGCAAGGTTGTGAAGGAAAGCATTTGTGTTGTTCATCAAACGTTAAATCTTAAGATCTTGCATATTTTTATTGTCCCAGATAAGGTGATCATTTGTAATTCTCCAAGAATCCAATTTGAGTTATACTTTGCTCCAGGTAGGGGAAGGTGGTGAGAATCACACAATAATCTTCAAGAAAGTACTTTTTTTATATTTTCGCGTGAAAGCTATAACAGTTCCTTTGCTGTTTACCAACTTGATTGGCTATAATATGTCAGGAGACGTGATAAAAATTACTTAATATGTTAATTTTAACCAAATGCAAATTCAGAGATGTTGTAACATGGAATTCGAGGAACAATCTGTTGCACATGCATAGTAACTGATAATCTTCTTTTAAAAACAATCTGCAGAAAATCTTGCTTATGCCTGCATACATATGTGTAGATACGTGGTCAAAAATAATAGACGAAAATCCAACAATATAACAGAGCTGACCACGCACGGAACAAACAATTTCTCGACAAAACATAAAATAACTGATACACAATAATAAAGAAATCCCAAATGTGGATGTTGGGAACATATGATTACACGCAAACAAACATTGAAATATATCTAGCTTCAACAAATATCTACTCTCGACCTAACATATATAAAAAGAGAACAAACAGAATAATATCACATCATATCATAACGAAATATGCGGCGTCAGCAATAATAATATTAAAAATCTAACAGAAACTATAAGGAAAACAGAATTGGTCGAAACAAAATCAATCAACATAGATCAATTGGATTCAAATTCCCAAGCTATAGATAAAGAAACATCTCCAGGAAATAACAACCAAATACCATCATACTCAACAAGATTTATTTTAACAGAACAAAAAGAACAAACTAAAAAACAAACACCAATACACTAAATAACCAAATTTAATCAGTAGGTATAGAAGACTCGAGAAGAAATAGGTTTTAATTATTTAATTTCACTTTAATACCATATGAGTAAGTTAATACTCGACCCATGCGAAAAGAAAATATAGATTATAATAAATAACATCGTACAAAGCAGATTTGAAAAAAGTCATGTTTAACATGTTCAAATGTAATCGGCTATGATAAGACCTATCGCTGCAAGAATAATCCCAGGAGAAAATTTTCCACCTAGGCTTGTCTAAATAACTTAGCTGTGAGCCACTGAGTTCGTTTTCATAATTGACGAAGCGAAATGACGCAAAAATACATGCATCCTACAATCTGATGACGTCAATCACTGTCAAAAACAACATGTATGTTTACATAAGTCTATAGGTGGAGAATTTTCTACCGGGATCAGTCCTATAGCATTAGGTCTTATTAGGGCCAGTTGCAATGTTAAACATGGCTTTACGCGAATATAAGGTTATAAAATTGACCAAAAGGGACAAATAAAAATATAATTTTACTCAGAGTAACTTGTGGAATATTGTATATATAAGCATAATGAAAAGTACATTCACTCTGCACATTGTGGGAGCGTTGTGCAAAAGTAAATCTTACTGCCTCGTGGGATTCTGTGACGCGAACGGTATTTCCGTCAACTTCTGCACTCTATGTTATTTATTTTATTTATTAAAATTTTTTTTTCCTTTTTCTCTTTGCCTTTTCTCTATCACATGACTTTGTAAATGAATAATCTGGTGTGTTTATTTTAATAGCCTACTAATGTGCGTTTCTCTGCCCTAGGTGTCAGGAAGACACTCAGCAAGAAATGGAAACAGAATTGATAGAAAATGATTATGAAAATAATAATAATAATGATAATAATAATAATAATAATAATAATAATAATTCACCAATAGATAACATGCCCTGGGAGAAAAGAGAAATGAATGACGGCAGTGAAGGCGTAGAGGAAAGTATAAATCTAAATGCATTCTCTGCAAATGAAGCAGAAGTAATAGGAAGAGCTATATCACAAGTATACAATGATGACTAACAAGACATTATGAGGATACTGTGCCGATATATTAGAGAAGACTAAGATCATATATCTCCCAATCTGAGGTAAATTGGTCGACACAAGGTCAAAGCTGAAACCGAAAAGATAGATACTTTCCTTGGGATATTCCAGACGAGAAATATAACTGAAACTAACAAGATTATTTGGGCTGCAGCTATGGTTGCTGCAGATAGAGGTGGATACAAAAGAAGAGAACAAACAAAACGTGAAGAACCATACTGGCGTAGACAAATTTGTGAGTAACAAAGTTAAAAAGACATTTAGGACAAGTTGATAGATGGAGAATAGGAGAATTACAGAATGAAAGCATAAGAATAATGCCGGAAAGAACATATAGAATAAGATATAAAGGGTATAATGTAATACTGTAAGAATTGAAACAAAGAGCAGTAGCAATCAAAGCAAAACTGGAAAGACTTTACAATAGAGCAAAACAACTCGAGTAAAACAGATTGTTTAAAGCAAATCAGAAGAAACTGTTACAGGAGGTAGCTGAGCAATTACACGTAACAATTATAATAGATGCAGAGGAAAGCATGGCATTTTGGAGAGGGATCTGGTACCAACCTATAGAGCATAATGATGAAGCGGATTGGCTGCATGAAATCCAAGATAGGTTAAGAAATATAGAGAGCCAAGACGACATAAAAATAACTACAGAAATGATAAAAAAAGAAAATTCCCAAATTGGAAGAGCCCAAGACCGGATGGGATCCAAGGTCATTGGATGAAGAACCTGAGAGGGTTTCATGAAAGGATAGCGCAACGGCTAGATGAGTGCTTACAGGCGCAGTACCCAGTACCTAAAGGGAAAGGCATTGTCATGTGCCAAGTATGCTGAAAAGCGAAATGTTGCATCCAACTTTAGACCAATAACGTGCCTTCCGCAAATGTAGAAACTAATGTCAGGTGCTTTGGATGGTGAACTGTAAAGATACTTGGAAAAAAAGTGGGCTGCCACCGACTGAACAGAAAGGGTGACGAACGGCAAGAGAAGACACACAAACCTGAGATAATGGGCTGATTATCTGAGAAGAGCTAAAAGAGATGAACAGGAAGTCATGAAAGCGTACATACACTGATCGCCTATACATGAAGAGAGCAAATGGAGGAAGAGAACTGATAAGTGTGGAAGACTTCATGCGTATCGAACTCGAGAGCGTGATGTGATACATAGCCCAAAGTAAGGAAGCCTTGCTAGTGACAGTTAGGAACCAGGGAGTAATGAAAGCAGGGGAAAAAAGGAAAACAAAGGAAGAAGTACAAGAAGGACATGAAGAAGAATTCCGCAAGAAGGGACTACACAATCAATTCCATATAGTTAAAATAGAAGTTGCTGGGAAAATAGATGGAATTGGCTGATGAAAGGAAGACTAAAAAAAAGAAGAAACTTAGAGCATTATACTGGCAGCGGAAAACCAAGCTTTGGCCACGAACTGGAGGGATTAACCTTAGGAATGAGCAAGTATCTCCTCTGTGCCGCATCTGCGATAGAGTGGATGAAACCATTATCCATATCACGAAAGAATGCCCTGGACGGCGAGCTGGCAGAAACGTTAGCACGCCGGGTGAAATGCTTCGCGGTATTTCATCTGCCGCTACGTTCTGAGTTCAAATTCCGCCGAGGTCGACTTTGCCTTTCATCTTATGGGGGTCATCTTCCGCACTGGGGTCGATATAATCGGCTTAATCCGTTTGTCTGTCCTTGTTTGTCCACTCTGTGGGCAGTAACGAAATAAGAATGCCATAGACCTGCCCCAAACCACTACAAGTTGTAGCAAAACGATCTGGTAGCGAAAGTGCTGCATTGGAAGCTCTGCTGAAAGTGAGAGCTGGAGAGTGGCAAGACGTGGTATGAGCATAAGCCGCAGAGAGTGGATGAGTCGGAGACTGGCAAAATCCTCTCAGATTTTCCTAATCCAAACAAATCAGGTGCTAGAGCACAGCGGACCGGACCTAGTGGTGGTGGACAATGTGCGCCACATGTTCTATAGTTGATATTGCATACCCCTTTGACCCGCGAATAGTCAAGAAGGACAGCGAAGAGATAGAGAAATACAACCTTCTTAAGTACGAAATAGTGCGGCTATGGAAAATGAAGAAGGTGAAGACAGTGTCATTTATTGTTGGGTCTTTGGGAACAGTATCAGAAGGCATCAAGAGGAATATAAAGGAAATTGGAATAGAGTGCTCAGTAGAATTGTTACAAAAGGTTTGCTTCCTTGGCACGTCCAGAATAATCAAGAAAGTATTAGATACCTGAAATGAACGGATAGCATGGTATCGTAGGCTGCAGGTAGCAAGCCCACTACGCATGCAAAACTCCGGGAGCTCCATAATAATAATCCTTTCTACTAAAGGCACAAGGCTTGAAATTTTGTGGAATAACATCGACCCCAATGTTTCAATGGTACTTAAGTTATCAATCCCGAAAGGCAAAGTCGACCTCGGTGGAATATGAACTCAGAATGTAAAGACCGACGAAATGCCGCTAATCATTTCGTCCGGCGTGCTAACGATTCTTCTCGCTCGCCGCCTTTATAATGAAAATAATAATCATTTCTACTATAAGTACAAGGCCTGAAATTTGGGCGTATGATGTGAGTTGATAGCATATATTCCAGTACTCAACTAGTACTTATTTTATTGGATGATAAAAAAAAAAATCAAGTCCACCTCGTTGGAATTTTCATTCAAAGCGTAAAGACGAGTGAAATACTGCAAAGAATTTCGTCCGGCGTGTTGACGATTCTGCGAACTTACAGCCTTCACTTTAACAATAATGATGATAATTACACCTACTAACGCTACTACTGCTACCACATACTATTACTACTACCACCACCACCACCTCCATCACAACACCTATACCAACACCATTACTACTACTACTACTACTACTACTACTACTACTACTACTGCTGCTGCTGCTGCTGCTGCTTCTTCTGCTGCTGATTCTGCTGCTGCTATTACTACTACTACTACCACCATCATCACCACCACCACCACCAACAACAACAACACCACCACCACCACCACCACTACTACTACTGCTACTACTACTACTAATGCTGATGCTGCGCTTACTACTACTGAGACTTCTATAATGTAGTGTAATCTGGGTCTACATAGTGTGTAATGCATGGATCATACATTGGCTTGTATTTAACTTGCGTTTTGTTCGGATCGTGCAACGTGTATAGGAAAGAGGTCATGTGAAATAGCTTAAGATTTGGCTTCATAGAACTCACAATTGCATTTCATTATAATTATACACCCAATCAGTGTTTCCCATAAAGGTCTGGCGGTGACAGTGAGGATTCAAAATGAGGTGGATAAATTGTCATGCATAAAATTAAAGATGGCTATAAAGCGTTTAAATTTTCTCAACATCATGGCGAAGAAGGAATAATTACATAGAAGCAAACGCTGTATGCAGAAAAAAATAAATAAACATTCCATGAATTCTTCCTAACTATGATAATTTTCCATCCCTTAGAAATGTCTCATTTCATAAAATGTTTAATTAATATGCCTCAAGTTATATTATACTGCTGGTTTATAAAAGAAATGTAATAGTACAATACATGATTACCACTTACAAGAAATTTTAAGAATTTTGTAATAAATACGCAACGGAAGATAATTAAATATATGTATTCCGTGCATTTATTTTCCTAGTGTAGTTTCATAATCAAACGTCTAATTCCACCAATATGAAAAATAGGAAAAAATAATTATGTCCATTTTATCAACTGTCTGTTTTAGGACACGACGTATTTGAAAAATTTTTTGTTTACTCGTTAATAAAAAAAAAAAAAAATAGAGAGAGGGGCAAAATATTTAATTGATTTTTGTGCAGAGGACTGGTGTTTGATATTTATCATATTCAGAACCGTTCCAGCAGATATGATTTGTATCCTGAAAACCTACAAAGAGAAAATTTAGTGGAGAGTGCCGTAAACTTAACGAGTGGTTCGTTCCATTGCAGTGTTGATTTAAATATTTCCGGGATATTAGATATCTCCAATATCTCCATGAAGTGTGACATTTAACTGTGTGTTACTAGTATCTTGTTCTATCCAGTGATTGGGACACGAGATCCGTCTCATCCGTTTCAACGCCATAGAAATTTTAGTTAATCATGGATCGCATGGATACATCAGATTCAAAGAAGAGAGAGGAGGGGGAGAGAGCAACAGAACAAATAGTATTTGAAATACTGGGTTAGCTTCCTCCATTACTTACATAACAATCGTTCAAAATTCAACAGTTCAGAAACAGTGACCTTGTTTTCAAATATCAATAAGGAATTATATATCTAAGCTCTTTCAGATCCTTTGTTTGACTTGCTGTCAAAGGTGAGGCCCTTTTTGAGCACCGCATTTAAAATAAGATTTTAAAACAATCGAATTTTCCAAATGATTAATTCTAATTTGTTATGTTCTCTCTCCTCTCAGTGTCTTGGTTGAAGTGGAAAGGCAGCTACCATTACCTCTTGCAGATCTCCAACTCAGGTGGGAGGAAAAGAAACTTGCTTCAAAATCTTGCAACAGAGTGAACACGGCTAAAAGCTCTCAAGAGGTGCATGGTGGTGATAGACCACACAGCAAATTAAATCTACCACGTAATATTCAACTGGAATTGAACTGATGGACGCTATTTTACCCACGCAACTACAGACGACTACAGGTTATTTTTTTTTTCCATTTTTGTTTCAATAAAACGGTTATAGTATATTATGGTATTTCTGCTCTTGATACAGTTTATTGATGTAGAATATGTGCATACGGGTCAAGAGATATCTTATATCATAATCGATATTTAGCTCTATATTTGTTTGCATTCGTGTCTAACAATAGGTTACTGTTTTCAACCGCTTAATATACAACAATTTGCGTTTGCTTACATTGCGTTTTCATTGTAATGCATCGAATTACTACTTCATGGATATACATATGTTCATACATTTACACATATACGCGCACGCACGCGCGCGCACACACGCGCGCGCACACACACACACACATGTTCATATATTGATGCATACATATATATAAATATATATTTTTTATTATATGTATTTATTTTCTCCTAGTTAATAAATAACTCGGACAAAATAAATTGGTTAATAGATACCAGGGTAGCAAAGATCACAAAATGACTGTGGTGTAACTCCTGTTTATGAGGTAGAAACTCCTTGTTATTTTGGGTACTTCAGTATATATAAATTTAGTGAATGAAGTAAAACGCATATGTTAACTGCATACTTTTATTTCCAACATATGTTTCGAAGATTACAAATTATACCTTCCTATGGAAGGTATAATATGCAGTTAACATATGCGTTTTACTGCATTCACTAAATTTATATAAACATATATATATATATATATATATATATATATATATATATATACATACACACACATATATATATATATACACATACATATATATGTATATGTATGCATGAATGTATGTATGTGTGTGCCTGTGTGTATTTGTGAGTTTGTGTGTAAGGATTGTCTTTGTACAGGGATTTAGAAAGCCATACGCACAAGAAAGGACTCAGTGTATTTGTACGGACGCACTTTCACGTACACAACCACAACCCTATGCAACATGAATTCAACATAAGTGAAGAGACAAAGTGATATCGGACTTGATCTGTCTGGTTAGCAGAATCAGTTGTAATGGTAGGGTCAGTGAAAGACTAAATTACATGGTAAGTAAGGACATCTCGAGAAGGTATAGTTTGACAGAGAGACAGCCAGACAGATAGATAGATAGACAGATAGCAAAAGAGAGAGAGAGAGAGAGAGAGAGAGAGAGAGAGAGAGAGAGAGAGAGAGAGAGAGAGAGAGAGAGAGAGAGAGAGAGAGAGAGAGAGA
>NC_068985.1:79596727-79600210 GCF_001194135.2 Octopus bimaculoides
ATATATATATATATATATATATATATATATATATATATAACAAGGTCTTCAAGCAAGGTAAGTTATCAATATGTAGTATATAAATGTTTCTAATACAAGGTATGAAAGTTGGGTGATAGATCAAGTGAATCGTATCAGCCCCAGTACTTGAGCAGTTTATATTATCGACCCCAAACGGATGAAAGTTACAGTTGATCTCGGTGGGATTTGAACTCAGAAGGCAAAGATCCTAAAGAAATGCCGTTAAGAATTTTTCCGATGTGCTAACCATTCCGGCAGTTCTCCGTCTTGTGCAGTATATAATCCTCACTATTATAGGCAAAAGGCCTGAAATTCAGAGGGAGAAGACTAGTGGATTACATTGAACCCATGCTTGACTGCTATTTAATTTATTGATCTCGGTGTGATGAAAGGTTAAGTTGACTTAGGCACCATTTGAATTCAGAGCGTAAAGTGTCGGAAGAGAAATCGCTAAGCATATTTTCTGACACGTTAAAGATTCTGTCTGCTGGCCACCTCATTATGCAGTATTTGGTAAGCTGAATGTGTTGCTAAATGACAGAATGCCTATATGTTTCCAAAAATGGTTTTAAAATTTTGACACAGGGCCAGCAGATTTTCTTTGTTTTTGAAGGAAGTGTGAAGTCGATTACATTGGCTCCAGTACTTGACTAGTATTTATTTTATCGACCGAAAGTAGATGAAAGGCAGAGTAGACCTTGGCCGAATTAGAACTTAAATCCTAAAGACGGACGAAATCCTGCTAAGCATTTTTTCCGGTGTGCTAATTGTTCTGCTAGCTTGCCTCTTTATATGTTTGCAATAAAATTGGCTTCAAATTTTGGCGCACGGCCAGCAATTCTGAAGGTTGGTTTATATCGACTTCAATGCTCAACGTGTACTTATTTTATCGACTGCGAAAAGGATGAAAAGCAAAGTCGACCTCTGCGGAATTTTAATTCAGATCGTAAAGAGGGACGAAATGCTGCTAAATGTTCTGCTAGCTTGTCATCTTATGTATTTGCCATAATATGAAGTTTTACCTTGATATCCAATATGTATGTGACAATGTATTCCAAATGTCTCGTTTCAACTATCGACGGAGGCTCAAGGTTTTTGGCAAGGCTTTATGTCTACTGTATCGTGATATCCCTTGCATGTTGACACAGATCCGTAATGGACTAATATTCTTGATCGATATTTTACTTTATTGACTTTTGAAGGAAGAAAAGTAAATTCGACTTTGGTGATAATTGAACTTAGAACGTAAATAGCAATGGATAAAACTGAACCTAATATTTGATTGATACTTCATATAACACTGTGTAACATGATTTTTGTCCATGGATAAGCAACAGTGATTTCCTATTCGCTTACTCTTAGAAAGTATGAAAATAGCTAATATTGAAACCTTCCTTTCCTTACATTTACTGAAATCCCAAAGAATCCCTCTAAACACATGGCTATGATGCTCTCCCATTACTCCTGCTCATGATCAGAGATACACGTATTGTCATCCCCCAAGGGACTTGCTCAAGTCGTTAATGCCAAGCAAATGACAATGAAATCTATGGTATTGAACAGAATATTTGCTATAACGATATTTCTGCTTCAGCAAGTGAGCGCTGAATCTGCTTGAAGTATAATGGAAAATAGGTCAGTTTCCAAACATTAATGTGCAAGTCATAAAAGCAAAGTTTGACGGAAATAGTAATTTCCTTTGATTTCTAAATAGAAGCAAATCCGAAATAACACGGTTCAAAGACAAAAAGAAAAGAAAATCCACAAATTTTGTTGTATAGTGTAATCGAGCTCGGAAGGATAATAAACAAAGTTGATCTACGTGATATTTGAACTCAGAAAGTAAAGACCTACAACAAATATTGCAAGATATATGGTCAGACACTTAAGCGATTCTGCCAACGCATTGCGTTTCAGCCATGTATTGATTAACTATATTTAACAGATTAACTATATGACAGCTTTCGCTGCAGGATACAACATCATTAGTTGTCGACTTGAAATCATCATTATCACACCATTTTCAGACCTTTTCCCTCCTATCCACATGAAATTATTACGCAGAAATATCCCTGGCTTCATGTGTTCTGTTATTTCATTTATTATTATATCTTTTCCTTTTTAATTTTAGATCAGTAATGGTGAATATTAGCGTCGTTCATTTTAGGTTTCCCTGAAGTCAATCGCCGGCTCGCTGCATTTCAGGGGACTAGAGTAAGAAGGGAGTGTCTGTTGAAAGAGCAGCATTGGTTCTTCGTTGATGTTTACGTCTATGACAGATGCACACGCACAAAATAAAACATTGCACACGCCGTTGCACATGCAGATACACGCATATACCTAGCGTCTATCAGTTTATCTACATACATATATGTATATATACGATATGTATATGTGTATGTGTATGTATGTATGTATGTATATACGTATAGTGTATGTATGCATGTATGTATGTATGTATCTATCTATCTATCTATCTATCTATCTATCTATCTATCTATCTATCTATCTATTGATATATCATCCTCTGTGTCAATTTATTTTTACTCTACACTTGCAGTTTCAAACGTTTATTTTTGTCGTTCTTTATATGCTGTTTTTGTAATTTCATTATCATAAGGAATTTCATATCTTTCATTTGTATCTTCATCATCGTCACTGCCTACTCCATAATATTCAAAGCACGATATGTGCGTGTGTGTGTGTGTGTGTGTGTGTGTGTGTGCCCGCGCACGCGCACGTGTGTGCGTGTGTGTGTGTGTTTGTATATATGTAAGTATGTATATATGTATTTGTGTCCATATTTACATGTATACATATATGAATATATATATATGTTGTCTGTCTCGTTTCTCTGTTCTTTTTCGTTGTTCGAAAAATATTCGTTTTCTATGTTTTCGTTTCTCATTGTGTTTAACGTTTTGTTTTTTTTATGTATACATATATGCATGTATATATACATATAGATGTAGGAATGTACATATATGTATGCATACATGCATTCTCCGAGCCTTCTGGCGACTCCAGTCCAACCCCTCCACTTCGCAAATCATCTCTAACCGACCCTCCCCTCCTTCAAACGAGCTCACAACCTGCGAGACTTCTTGGTCCACAGCTTCTTCCCTAATCCAATCTCCTAACCCGGATCGTTACCCTGCTCCTGCCCATGCTGCCGAACTTGCCCTTACCTCTCCAACACCATCCTCCTCACCGGCACCCATCATCGACCCTATCATATCACCGACTCCTTCACCTGCACTTCTACTAATGTCATCTATTGCATCTCTTGCGCTCTCTGCCCTTCTGTATACATCGGGCAAACGGGACGCCGCTTGGCTGACCGGTTCCCGGAACACCTCCGAGACATCCGACTTGGCAATGACACCCCGGTCTCGCGCCATTTCCGTTCTACCGGTCACTCTTTGCAACACCTTTCTGTGTTCGGGTTGTCCTTGCAGAGGG
>NC_068985.1:79600826-79617041 GCF_001194135.2 Octopus bimaculoides
CAAACCTCACAACACCACATCACATCACACCACTACGCACACACTAGCAATGACCACTTCCCAGCCCCACACCATCATCCACACACCTAGATATACACACACGCACGCGTCGTGGTCACTAGCCCTCTTCCACACGCACATACATGCTCTTTTATACATACGCACGCACACCTTCTTTTTGGGATCACCACTACATTATTACCTCCCCTTCTTCATAGCTCTCCTGTGTGATCCCTCTGTCCAGCAGTCGCCATGATAGATCGCTAGCCACTACATATTCTTTATTTTCTCCCCCTGTTCCTTTTTGTGTTCCTTTCTGTGGAAGAGCGTAGGCTCGAAACGTTAAAGACTTTTTCACTTCCTGAGCGTTAAACTACACCACCTGTCTTTTGTTTTTTTGTGAATTCTCCGCTATATACATGTATACACGGATATTGACACATATATGTGTATGTATGTGTATGTGTATGTATGTATACATGTATATGTATTTATGAGTGTATATATGTATATATGTATGTACGTACGTATTTATATGTGTATGTATGTGTGTGTTTGTGTGGCATGGTGTGTGTCTGTGCATACGTGTGCATTTATATTTGTAGTTAATGAGAATCAGCATTTGAAACGTGAGGCACAATTTCTTGGTAATGATCACAATATAAGAAATATACGTTACTGCTTGTATGCTGGTATACGTTTGCGTAGCAAAGAATATGTGATATTCGTGTTCGCGTCTGTGCCTCTGTATTTGTGTGTTATTATACCGATCTAATTTTGTTCATGTTTTCGTTATTCTCTTGAGATGTGACTTAAGCTCTGTAGACGATTGATTTAGGCATTTGCCATAAAAGTGGACAATTTGCCTGCTTCTCGAAATTACATTCTCCTCCCTGTATGATGCTCTAAATACATCATCAGAGTTTGCTTTTTATTATATTACCGATATTTATTGTGCAACAGGAGCTGATGTTCTCGGGCGCCATTTTAATTTCATTCTCAAATGAATGCTCACTTCCAAAATGTCAAATTTCTCTTCTGTATGTATACCATGTTATCAAACGCATGAGCTCATATTATTTGTGCCTTGCTGGGAAACATTCTTTAATTGACGATGCTATGAACAACGTAATTTCAGGAACTACTGAAATTACGATTCTGTTTAACTGTGAATTGCTGTTGTTATTTAACTTCGGGTTAATCGCGGCCAATCTACCTTTATTTTCAGACGCACTGCATCTCAAATTATCATTATCCAATGCTTCTTTCTTATCTAATACGATAGGGCGTGACTTTAGGGGCATTTGGCACCAGTTTCTAGCAGATTGATCAACTACGTGAACGTTACCTTATTGACAAGTAGTTAGCAAGTCAGGCAATTGTTCATATCTGACGATTTGTTACGCATTTATTTCATGTTGTTAACTAAATCTTTAATTGTTTCAGGTGAAAGGATGATTAGAGTTTTATATGTGATATGTAATCAAAGACTTCAATCATGACAACACCGATTTATTTGGGATATGTAGAAAAATATAATTTAACATATTCTTTCATTTTCATTAAGATGGAACGATGGGATTTGTGGACGTTATGGCAGTTCAGGAGCATCATAAAATTTCAGCAATCATTCTCCTAGCTCAACGAGACTCTGATCAGAGGCTACCGAGTTGGCTCATCAATAATGAATTTTTGATGATTAGATTCATGCTAACCATTGGGTAAATTAGATTGGTCATGGGTGTATTATAAAACATTCTTTGCAGCTAGTTCGTTAATCTATTATGGGTGTGTTAAAGATTCTTGTGATGCTTTTCTGTTGATCAAACTTACTGCCAAGAATACATTATATATGCAAATTGGTTTATGTAATTTACTTGAGCCCTTAATAACAGTGAGTTTCTAAGCAGTGTTTCCGCGCTTAAGTTATTAACTAAATTTTTAATAATTTTATGTGAGAAGGCAGTTAGTCTTAAATGCGATATATAATCAAAAGCGGTCTACCTGTGTCCGCATTAACTTTTTGGGGACATCGAAGACAACATTATCTAATATGTCCTTTCCTTTTTAAATTGGTAGAGTCTGTTTTAGTGGAGGTCATGGCAGGTGAGCAATATCAATATTTCAAAAACTTGTGTTTCTGCAGATGAAATTTCAACACAAATTTGAAACTTGCTCGCATCGATTCTTTAATTTTATATAAAGACAAGATGTCTGTTATATACATTTATTTCATATAGTGTTGGTTAAAAATCTATAGATACATTTTGTTGTATAGTTTAGTATTGAAACAAAAACAATGCACCAATAATTTAATAATGTGTGTAATAAATACTCTGTTAGCCATCGATGTTGTTTAGTTCTTAGCCTCTGGTCAGACCTGATAATGCAAACCTCTTTTGAGAGGAGGCGCAACAATGTTCATACTGTTCTTGTTTTCAAATATAGTGAATCCATGACAGAATATTTCGAATAATTATTTTCTTTTTAAAGGCAGTAGTGTCTGAGTTGAGGATTTGGCTGCTACTTTTAGCTGATCGAAGCTTCCTCGTTTACCTATCGTTGTAGAGGTCTCTATTTTTGATCAAGCAAACATATGACCAAAAGAGTTCCAACCGAGCTAGTGCTGACATATTTTCAAACATAGAGCATCTTCATTCATTTTTTAAAAACGAGTGTATTATTTCTTTACTACCCACAAGGGGCTACACACAGAGGGGACAAACAAGGACAGACAAACGGATTAAGTCGATTATATCGACCCCAGTGCGTAACTGGTACTTATTTAATCGACCCCGAAAGGATGAAAGGCAAAGTCGACCTCGGCGGAATTTGAACTCAGAACGTAGCGGCAGTCGAAATACCGCTAAGCATTTCGCCCGGCGTGCTAACGTTTCTAACGAGTGTATGACTCGTGGGAGATTTAACTCCAGTTTCTAACAAGTTAAGTAATCATATTGAGATTACTGGCACGCAAGTAATTGTTTTTATATCTGAAGATATATTAGACTTTCATCCGCTCACATTATTAACTGTATTTTTTATAATTTTTTATGAGAGGATGGTTAGAGTCTTAAATATACAGTAACTCCTCGCCATATCGCGGTTTACCTATCGCGGTTTACCTATCGCGGTTTACCTATCGCGGTTTATTATCTAATTTTACGTCGATTCCTCCATGGTGTTGTATTGCATTTATACTAACACTAGACTACCCGTGACCCGTTGGGTCACCGGGGAAAGTCTGAGTTTCCCAGCAACGGAATTTTGTTTTGTGGGTTTTTCTTTTCCATGTTATTTCGCATGCTTTCGACGAATGTGACATCGAAATCACACATAAATGGCTCCTTTCCCCAGAAAAGAAAGATTTGTCTGCTACCACGTAACAGGTATTTCGGGTCATTCATTGCAAATAGCTGGTACGTGGTGGCAGGGTGTGCTAGAAATTACAGCCAAATCTTTGGAGGTGAGATACGTTGAATGCACTCGAAAGAAACCAATGGAAAAAAACTATTTCATACCGAGGTTAAGAACGGTTCTTTTACGAAATAGTTTTAGAGTCATTGCAACTAAAAAATATTTTGCCCACCATAATGAGTCTAATGGAAAGGATAGAGTTTCTTCCCTTTCAGGATTAAGTTACTTTCGGAGTATTTTCCCATTATGCACCGTTTTGAGTATTTATATCCAAAACACCGAATATCTCTATAACTAGTAGTCCGATTTACGCGAAACTTGTTTTATTCCATTCGTATTCACATTTAAGAGACACTTTACTTTCAAAGTATTTTAGTAATGTTCATTTTAGCAACGCTAATGTTAAATGAATATAAGGCTGTTAATGTTATGTAATAAAATGTGAGTACACCAGACGTACACTTTCTTCTGATTTTATGTTTAACTGAAATCGGACGGTGAATATGTAATGGAGGCAGGAAATAAAGGATGTAAGGTCAAGAAACATTGATATATAGCATAGAATTTTGTTCTTCGCCTGTCTAGGTTACGCAGTCCTACTAACTTACATACTCTAGCTTCATCATCCTTGTCGTCATCGTCGTTGTTAAGGCTTTGCCCTAACCTGTTCCTGATTAATTAGATATATGGTTAAAGGCAATCCAGCTATGATCAAACCTTTTTTTTCCCCGAATATATTGTATCTCGGACGATATAATTCACTGTATAATTTTTAAAGACTGCAGAGTGCAGGTTGAGGGACAATTTGGTACTATATCGGATTGTGATCACGCTTTTTTCTTCGACTCACGGTTTCATCGTAGTTACCAAAGTTAAGACCGAACAAATCGTTCTTATTTGTCGAACATAGTAATCTATCATAATAAAAGTTCCATGACATATAATATTATTTCATTATTGCTGCTATTATTTGTATTTAGCTCCAGGTCAGTCCTGATTAAACTCATTTGCTTTCGAAAGCGTTCTAGCCGTGACAATCCTGTCCTTATCTTTTAAGCAAACTATCTAAGTATAGATTATCCAATATATTCTTTGTTTTTGTAAGACAACAGGAAATAATTTGCGAAACCTGTAGCTACTACTTCTAGTATATCATATCACCACCTAGCAGCTCCGTTGTTGAAATGAAATTGTCTTTATCAGGTCATTAAGAATGAAATGTCCGATTTTGAACTGAAAGTTTATTTTAATTTAACTCAACAAAAAACAATGCAGTCAATCAAAGATTGTACCTAAATTATCAATACAATTTTGTCATTGTATCAGTAGCTTATTTATGCCAGCAGCGAAGAATTCTGGAGAGCAAGAGGTAATGAAATCATGAAAGGCTGTTTTTGCATCTTTTTCAGATTTAAAGCTTTTTCCTTGCAAAAAGTTGTCTAATGCCTGAAAAACTTGATAGTCAGGTGGTGCAAGGTCTGGCGAATATGGTGGATGACAGAGTACTTCCAAGTTCAGTTCCTGAACTTGAGTAGCGTTCTTTGTGCAACATATGGTCGAGCAATGTCTTGCAAGAGAATTGGCCTGTCTCTATTGACCAATCTCGGTTGTTTAATTACAATTCACTCATCATTTCATCCAATTGGTTGATGTATACATCCGCTGTAGTTGAATTACCAGGTCTCATGAAGCTGTAGTTGATGACACCAGCGCTGAACCACCAAATAGACACCATTAGCTTTTTTTCTTTTTTTTGGTGAATATTCTTTGGCACTTCGTCTCTATCCAACCACTTTGCAGAACGCTTGCTATTGTTGAAAAATATCCATTATTCATCACACGTAACAATATAATGCACAAATGGTTCGCTTTTATGCCGTGACAGCAAAGAACAGCCAGTTTCAAGACGATGTGTCTTTGATGCTCGTTCAGTTCGTGTGGTACCCACTTGTCCAGCTTCTTTACCTTGCAGATTCGTTTCAGATTGTCTAATACAGTTGGAATCGAAACATCAAACCTTACTGCTAATTCACGCGTAGTTTCAGATGTATCCGCTCCCAATACAGTTTCCAGCTCAACATTATCTACCTTGATCTCAGGTCTACCACGGTGCTGATTTTCAAGAGTAAAGTTACCAGACTGGAACTTCTCAAAACTTCGACGTACAGTGCGCTCATTCGCCACATCTTCACCAAATATCTCATTGATGTTTCGAGCTGTCTGGGATGCATTGCTTTCACGACAGAACTCATATTCATAAACAACACGAAGTTTTTATCTGTCCATAGGTTCACAAAAATTGATCTACAAGAGGTAACTTACAATATAACCAGACACCATAAATTGCATTTCGAAAAGCGATGATGTAACTCTTCAATGAGTGAAACAAAGAATTTTCAGGATAAAACATTAGAGCTAATGACTATCAATCTTGGAGCATGTGAAAATCAGACATTTTATTCTTAATGACCTAATATTTAACTCCAAGTCATTACTTATTCAGAAGACTTATTACAAAAACAGACTTCAGCAATGACCATCCTGCCGTTTTAGGGATATCTGGAGCAGCGTTAGCTAATATTTCATATCTTTTTTAAGTAGATAGTGGCGATAATTTGAAGCGGATTTTGTTGCTATTTCTAGCAAGTTTATTGAGCTACTGGGATTTCTGTTATCAAAATCATTATTGATAGAGGTGAATTTTCTTTCAAATTGATAATATAAACGGCTTTATAAATAGACATTGAAGATTCCACTGATTGCAGTTTAATTGCTTTTAAATATTTCTAAACTGCAACATCGCTATTATTCCACTCCCGTCGCTTTGTGGTGTTCCATACTTCCGTTTTGAAAGAGTTTAAAATGTTTTTATGTACACATCAAATTTACTTTTGCAACGTTTATTAACCGGATTTCGAGATTTACAATAGTTTTTCTTTTTGGTTCTTCTGCGTTGTATATGGTTTACATTGATATAGGTATTAACTTCATGATGAAATCATCTGGCTGCTTTTGATGTAGTTAAATTTAAAGAGTTGAGATACTCGTGTATGTGGTAAGAAATTTACTGTTTTAAATCCGAATAGATTAGTTGCTTATGAATAGTTAATGCTATGTCCGTTGAAGTGGGTTTTGAAGTTCATTCTTCAGATGTCTTCTACGTTATCTGTAAACGACTTCATAGACAGCGTAATAGTTAGATTCTTTCTCGATAGGTTTTTCAATAAAATCGCTGTAAAAAATATATACTATACAATATGTACAAAAACGTACTGCTTTCATGAACAGAAATTACGTAAATTACTAATTGGAGACATAAAAAATTTTGTATTCATCTTATATTATTTATATAACGCTGCTACGCGTACAACATCAGCAAATCCACGGGACCAGAAACTATTTTAGTCCTCATCACTTTTTATTTGTACATGTATATAAGAATGGACAAAAAATAATAAGAAACTAAAAGCATAACCAGGAGTTTCTTAACCGTAGTAAGACCTTACTTCTCTCCAATGTCATCAATATGTAAATACCATCATTTTTTAAATACATACAACGTTTAGATCAGGCTTTTTTTTTTACCTAGACAGTATCACTACCTAGATCTAACGCAACAATCGTAAATATATATTTATACAGCTCTGTCTCACCATCCAACTTGCAATTGTTGAAATCCACTTGTCTATCCACTCGAGATTCCGCCACTAATAGTCATCTATAGAATGTCTACAAAAGTTTTTTGGTAGTTGAAAGGAAATAGATTGGTATTACTGTGAATTTTTCCAAGAGTATCTTCCACCATTAACGACACTTGAAAGATTCTTTTAGATCAAAGAGCAAACGAATTTTTCTTCCTCATTCCTATAATCTAGAAACTCAAGAAGAAATGGACTCACATGTCCTTTAATGACATGGAGCTACCTTCTATTTCATTATTTTACAATATTGTGTTTCAGTCATTAAATCAGCTATTAATGTTTCTCATCAAGAGATCTGGGATATATTCTAACTGCCGTTTAAAAAGGGTCTTACACCAGGAAATTTTTCAGGCATCTGAAGATCCCCAGCCAAATCAAATAAATTAGTTGAAACCAGATCCTGATTTCCCTTCCCTGTTGCCCGCATAGGACTTGAGTAGGTAGTGTCCCTTACATAATGGTAGTCCAGCAATCTATCTGTGATCCGGTTAGCAAAAGATAGGATCACGTGATCTACTTAGAATAACAATGGGATGAATCAACATCTGTTAACATATAAAATTATAAACTTTATAGACTTCATTCAATGCTTTTTTTCTTTCTTTTGTACACATAAGCGTATACACACACACACACACATATACACACACAGACACCCACACAGACACCCACACCCACCCACCCACACATTTCTGCGTGTATGTAAGCATCTATATGCATGCATATGTGTATATGAATATATGCGAGTGTTTGCTTGTATATATGGATGCATATGTGTATATATTAATGTACGTGCTGACATATAGAAAGCATGATTAAAATGATAAATAAATAAATAAAATTGACAAATGAAGCGGAAATATAAACTGTATATTCCCTTCCACACGTACATCCTTATCACGTTCGGTCTCAGTATAGAAGAAATAGATTACTTGAATTGCTGGACAGCGATTGGTTAATGTCCTTTCAAATGCTGACGAGCATAATTCTATCAAATTTCATTCATTTCCAAATAAACCACCCATATCCCTCCCACACACATGCATTTTGATAACTCTATGTACATACCTTCATATCAAGACATCATCCTACACACACACACCGTTCTTTGAATATTTCTGAAGCCTGAATACTGCCGGCTAGCGACATACGTATTACGATGGAGAATAAACAACTTCAGAATAACGATGAAGATGATGATGATGTTCATGAAGAAGAAAAAGAAGATAGATGATGATGATGATGATGATGATGATGATGATGATCATCATCATCATCATCATCATCATCATCATCAACATCATCATAATCTTTGTCATCGTCATCATTATTTCCTATCGTCATTTTGAAAATACTCATTATTATCCCGTCACTCGTGCCGTCGTTAACTTGTAACTTCTGTCATCATCATCATCATCATCATCGTTTATATTCATCATTTATCTCCACCGCCTCCGCCGCTACCATCACCACCACCGCCGGCACCAGCATAATCTCTATTTCATTTACTCACGTCTTTGATTTTTCTTTTATGTTTCTGAAGAGATGCAACATGACATTCGTTTCTTGTAAACACTGATTCAAAGCTTCATCACTGACTCGGTCGAGTGTATAAAGAGCCGGTTACAAATTCAAACCCTATCGTTAAAAGCTTTGCTCTTTCTCTAAACAAGATATTAGCTATCTGTGTGTGTGTGTGTGTGTGTGTGATAGGTCAGTTTGCATATTACCTGTTGTGGTTCCCATGATGATCATCTTATATTTTCTTAACTATTCCGCTAATTACTTTATGTAATTTGTCTTTACCTCCGTTCATTATATTGTAGAGTAGTGGCTCTGGACAGGTATGCACTGATTTTCAACTTTAAATGTAATCGATTTATTCCCCACCCACTGAGAAAAACGAAAATTGCTACCTTTGTGGCAAAATTTGAAACCATTATTACTTTGATTATTACGAAATGCTTAGCGGTATTTCGATCTTGTATATGTTCTTAGACCAAATTCCGCCGGTGTCGACTTTACCTTACATCCTTTCGGGGTCGATAAAATAAGTACCAATTAAGTACTGGGGTTGCTGTAATTGACTATTTCCTTACTCCGAAATTGCAGGCCTTGTGCCTCTAGTAGAAACAATTATTATGATTATTTCGAAATGCTTAGCGGTATTTCATCTGCCATTACATTCTGAGATCAAATTCCGCCAAGGTCGACTTTACCTTTCATCCTTTCGGGGTCGATAAAATGAGTACCAGTTGAAAATTGGGGTTGATGTAATCGATTCATTCCCTTCCCCCAAAACTTCTGCTCTGGAGGAAATATTTGAAACCATTATTATTATGATTATTATTTTCCGGTTGATTTGCCTTTTGTTTCATCTTCCGAACGGGTCTCAAAACTTCCAGTCAACACAATATTTTGAGTCTCATAGATTATTGGTTTCCCAGGGATCTGATAAAAAAATTGTCACTAACATTCTTGATCATTCCCAGGATGCCTACAACAAAAGGGATGGTTTTGGTTTTTAATTGCCACGACTAGATATGTTAATCTCAAGGTGCTAATATTTCAACGGTTTCTCAAGTTCTTTGCTGAGATGTTTCTAACAGTAGGTACTGTCTTATCAATTAACAGGCATGATTTTTGTCTTAGGTTTTCGATGACGATTATTATTATTATTATGATTATTATTATTATTATTATTGTTCAGTAGTTTTATTTTTATAACGTGCTTTCACTTCACTACCGAGTGCAGCTCTGTGCGCCTTGGGTATGTGCTGTGGTTTGCTGTGATGCTCTTATGTTTACTGTATTGAAAGTGTTTTGCGTAGAATGTGTGCAGTACCCAGTAGTGCAATTTTCTGTATGTTATATATATTTGTAAGTCCTGGTGTTTTTGTTATGTATTTGTCTGAATATTTTTTTATTATACCTAAGGCACCTACTATGATAGGAATTGTTTCTGTTTTTAGATTCCACATTCGAGTTATCTCTATTTCCAGGTCTTTGTATTTTGAAAGTTTTTCCATTTTTTTTAGAGAAACGTTGTCATCTGCTGGTATTGATACATCAATTAGAAAGCATTTTTTGTCTTCATGATCTTTGACAACTATATCTGGTCTATTTGCCTTAATTTCTCTATCTGTGTGTATTGGCATATCCCAGAGTATTTATTATAATAATAATAATAATAATAATAATTATTATTATTATTATTATTATTATTATTATTATTATTATTATTATTATAAAAAGGCAATGAGCTAGCAGAATCGTTAGCAAACTGAACGAAATGCTTAGGGGTATTACTCCGGTCGCTCCGTTCAAATTCCGCCGAGGGCAACATCCCTATGAAATTGTCCATGCATTCTTTTCTTTATCCACCTATTTCAGTTTCATTCATTCTCAAGTCCTTGTACAGTGCTTTATCTTTGCAATCTTCCATCCTACCCAAGCATGACCTTCTTACTTCAAATAATAGCGATTTTGTGGCATTTTTTTCATACCATGCTAAGTTGAATTCTTTTGCTCTAATGCAGTGTTCGTATCCAATCAGTTCTCTTCCCCTTCTTTTTCTTATTACATACAGTCTGTCTGTGTCACTTTTTGGTGGAGTATCCCATATCTAGTCAGTAACTTCATTGTCTTTCTGTCTAAGCTGTTTAGTTCGTCTACTGTCCATCGATAACCCCTGCTCCATATCTAAGGAGTGAAACCGCCCAGGTTTTGATAGCTTCATTCTTCTTCTTCTACTTCTTCTTTTTTTCTTCTTCTCCTTCCACTTCTTCTTCTTCTCCTTCCACTTCTTCTTCTTCTTCTTCTTCTTCTTCTTCTTCTTCTTCTTCTTCTTCTTCATCATCATCATCATCATCATCTTCTTCTTCTTCTTCTTCTTCTTCTTCTTCTTCTTCTTCTTTTTCTTCTTCTTCTTCTTCTTCTTCTTCTTCTTCTTCTTCTTATTATTATTATTATTATTATTATTATTATTATTATTATTATTATGACGACAACGACGATTATGTTCTAGTCACAAAGATTGAGAAACCACTGTTGTAGTGTGCGATTTCAGAGCTGCTATTTCTGGGCGGCAAAAGGGTTAAGCACATTAAAAACGACACTGGGCTGTGTGTAGGCAGGGGATTGACCATATTAATATCCAAAACAAAAGAGAAAACAAAGAAAAAAGCAGAGCTCTCCACAATCTTTAGATATATAACGTACCTACTAATAATATACAAAGCCCTTACATCTGCACAATACAATACATAGGTAGCGTATCTGGAGTAAAACAATATATTACCAGAAGGAATGAAAGGGTTTCGGAAATGAATGTTTGGTTGTGGAGAGTGGCCAATGGTAATCCGAAAACTTACAGAAAAAAAAGAAAGCTTGTTTTGCATGGTTTGAATTAACTATTAACATTCATTTAGTAGCATTTCATACTTATGGATATTGGAAAGCCTCATTTCTATATGAATAAAGCAGCTTCAACTATCAAGAAATATATCAGCCATGCCATGAGAAATCGGACAACCATAATTTAATTAGAAACAAAATGGAAACAAGCAAGACCAGCCTCAAACCTATACGAGTAGGAATCTTCCACGCGTGTTAAATATCCTCTCTCTAATTCTACATTGGCCATTAAGAAACCTGTTGAACTAAACCAATATAGTATACAGAAGCCGCAGTCAGACAATAAGCTATCTCCTCTGTAAGGATGACTTGAAGATGTTTAGTAAAGTTAATACCAAACTGGAAATCTTGCTGACAATGGAGCATAAGACACATGAATAAGTATACGATTAGATAAATACGCAGAAGCTTCTGTAAAATGTAACCACGCATAAAAATACTTGTAAGTCGAAACCGATGAAATGCAATATGCAGAGATTGAGAAGAAAACTGAGTATTATAGAAAGAGCAAACATATATTAAAACCTGAACTCAATTCTAGAAATAAGACTGGACAATCCATATATAAACTACAGTTTCGACATAATAAAGTGGAAATTCTGTGAATTGAAGAGCTTTTTAATGAAAAACTGGAAATTCACTTCTCCAAAACTGACACAGGTAGATATACATATCTCGTACATAATGAAGTTGTGGACTGATAGAGGACTGATAGAGATAAAAAAAAAACTACTATAAAATAACAACAGTAGCAGAAGAAAAATATTTAGACTAAACAAAAGGGGACTGATAAATATAATAACACAAAATGAAACTTATTTCTATTTATAAAGAAATGGGAAGATACAAACAAAAAACTAGCAACATTGAAGTAACAAATTTAGATAAGGAAAAAACAACAACTGAAAATTTACGATAACAAAATACAAAATCAAATAGGAATTCCAAAACAGATTCAAAGAAAAAAGTATAAAGTTACTGTGTGACCAATAACTCACAAAACTCGATAGAAAGGAATTAAGCTAGAGTGAAAACTGTCAATGGTTCAAAAGCTGCAGGCTAAAAGAAGAAACAGGTTTGATACTAGTTGCACATTGTCAATACCTAGCTTTGAACAAAAAGAAAATAAATGAATTGATAATATAAGATGCTAGCATTGAATGCAGGCTATGATGTAGTTAGTATAAGACAAAAACATTGTAGAAAAATGGAGTGGAAGCACCATTCAAATACTAGGGTCTTGAAATTGATATAAACAGGTTATGGGAGGGAAGAATGTGTTAAAAATTGTTAGCAAAATCAGGCAGTTGTGCCAGGCTTCTTACACACAGTCTAAAATGTAGCTGTGTTTCGTACGGCACACATCCTACTCAAGACACTTTCAACACAGTAACATATCTCAACATCACACACTTTGAACAAAACAAATTCTCTACATAATAACCTTAATAACAAGACGGTACTATACACAATTACCATATATTCATGTTTTACAACACACACTCTTAAAGAACTGATACCTCGCATTAAACACCAAAACTGTACGCAGCTCTAACCCCTTTAATACCACACAGACCAGGTAGAGCTTTGTATACACATTAACCGTTTGGTACTGGAACACATAACTGCAAATACACAGCACATACAAAAGATCTTAATCACCCATTCAAACAACACAACACACTGTATATAATTTACATAAAGTCAGAAACACTAAACATACATCAAAAACAAAAAGTCAAATCACACAATAAAGCAAAACTAATACAGATCTACAGCCTAAAAACACGATGAGAAGCACTTGTTCATGCAGTAAAATATCTCATGAAACTGTCACAAACGACAGCAACAACAACGGTTTATCATTTAAGCCCGAAGGCATCAATTTTTTTTAAAAAGCAGTATTAACCAAAACCATCGACCCAGTACTTGACTGGTATTTATTTTTTCTGTACCAACCGCAGAGGTGCAAGATCACCCTCACTACCAAGAGCTCGAGTCCATCTCCAACATTTGTTCTGTAACATATAGGTGCATGCTGAGAGAAGTTTCATTCATTTTAATCACTTTCGTTACTGTCACACACTATTTGAGAAATTCACTGTAGGAGAGAACATTCCTTCTCCCCCTCACTTTCTTTTCCAAGTGGAACTTAGGAATTTTGATGAGTGACCAAAGAGAAAGGTATCTGACCTCAATCTTTTCAACTACGCCTACAACACAACTTTTTTCACTATAGCTAAAAGATCCAGACGGAAGAAAAGTGTGTGCGCCGATTTATTGAAAGTGGGTGATGCGGCAATCTTCATAATGGATTCAACCAATAACCAGATCCATCTTACATGCGACAACAACTGTTTGGCTTAAGACCAATATTGGGCGCCTGACATCTGGAATATCGTCAGGTATCTCAGCGCTCTCTGCTGGTCCCTTTAGCAATATAAAAGAACTTGTGATAAATAAGAACGATGACTACCTCGCTAACCTTCAGGCAAGAAAGAAGACGAACTGGCTTGTGTGTTCCGAAGAACTTTCGGATTAGGGTCCACTATGGATAACTGCTTGGTAATGATACTAAGGAGGAGTACGATATGAAATAATTCTATAGGCTCTGAAGTATCACCGGACTGGACTCTTGAAATATGCTCAGAACGACGAAACCAAGATGCATGCACTCACCAGTGCCCAGGTATTGCTGACGTCTGGAGTTAAATATAGCAGGATGAAATCATGTGATTTTCCAGTTCCGGTGGCCATAGCAGACGATTCTCTTCTGTCAACGATACAATTTCGAGTGCTTTTATGCACCATAAGTTTTTATGAGAGATTCTCTCCAGGTAAATAATGCATTATTTTGTGTTCTAACACAACCTTCCTGCTATGTTGGAGATAAAGATTGCCATTTGGTATTAGTGCTGCTTCTGTCTCTTTGAATTATTAATTATGTTATAAAATATATGGAACCTATTAAAAGAGCCCTACATCAATCTTAATCGAACGCAACTGCGTTTCAGTCGTGTCCATTCTGTCTGCTTTCACGTCAAGGACTATATTAGCTAACGTACCCGTCTTGTTTAAGGTGATATTGTGTGATTTGAGGGAATATTGATTACTTTTTCTCACTGATTATACGAAACTACGGAATCTTTCTTGATACTTCGTTGACATACTTTTCCTAAATGAAAGACGGAATGATAACGGACGATAAGGGTACATTTTGTTCTAATTCTGCTGCATTAGGACGACCGGTGGATAAACAACAGCAATAACATTTCTCAACACGATCATAATAGACCACTGGACTTACTGGCTTAAAGACACTTTCCAGCGAAAAAGAGAACCCGACTGAGTGGTATAAAACCCATCATCCAGCGAAACGTCAATTTACTGATTGGCAAAAAGTCACCATTCACATAAAGGTTATTCGACTGATTGCTATAAAGTCACTCACAAATTGTTGTTGTTGCCTTTTTCTGCCACTCTGTTGCATTTTCTACAATGTCTTCTCTTCTTCAGATCTGGCTGGCCTCACGCTACTTCTCCTAAGTCACGCTCAAATCACTCACTGCACTCAACTTACCGTTTTTCAACATCCATGTTCCATTTAACATGAACTGAAGTCCTTCACAGACTACATCGCTTAGTACTGTCTTCCCAGATTGTCACCCCTCTGGAAATTTCTCCCTGAGTAAATCTTTTTACAATCGTTGGCTTGCACCAGCTTAAGTAGAACATATATTAACGACACCAGTCGCAGCGGTCTCGGAGAACCTACGAAGGCCGTAGGCACTGTCCCTTCCTCCAAATCTACCAAATGAATTTAAAAAGGAAACTATTGTGTCTGCAATGACAATGTGTTCAGACAATTTTATATTGTAACATATTATACATGATATATTGACAATGAAGGGACATAAACATCTAAATAGTTATGGAATAAAACTGCTATCTAAAATAGAATGAATGGATTTAGGAAGAAAGCTATGAATAATTTGGAATCATTAAATTATACTGAATATATCAGATGCAGGAACGAACGTACAGATAACGGATCTATATAAAACGGTTAAAACTACAATAAAAATCCGAAGCTCAATATCACATTGAGTCATTTAATCGCAAGACAGTTGCAGATATGCAATTATTAAAGCTAAACTGGACATGTTTCAGAGGTCTGCTAACAATTTTATAGCAAGTCATGGAATCCTTATAGTTGCGATGCAACGTGATACGCCTTTTATAACCCGAAAATCTGGCGGAGATCGAGGCTAATAAGCGTTGAACAATGGAAGATCAGAGGAAGTAAAGAGACGTTATTGATGTTATACTCAATTTCCATTTTTCAGTTAACATCTACTCTGTGCATGAAAAGAAGGATAACAAATATTATTTTTAACATTGACACAAGGTAAATGTATCTGGAATTCTGAGATGAATTCTTTTATTCCTTTATTCTTTCACTTGTTCCAGGCAATTGACTGCGGCCATGCTGGAGTACTGCCTTAAAAAGTTTTTAGTCAAAGAAATCGACCAGGACTTATTCTTTGTAATCATAGTACTTATTCTATCGGTTTGTTTTGCCTAACTGCTAGGTTACAGGGAGGTAAACACACCCACATCGGTTGTCAAGCGATGAGAGGGAGGCCAAACACAGACGCACATACAAACATATACATATATA
>NC_068985.1:79617172-79618848 GCF_001194135.2 Octopus bimaculoides
TATGCATACATACACACACACACACACACACACACACACACACACATATATATATATATATACATACGACAGTCCTCTTTCAGTTTCCATCAACGAAATCCACTGACAAGGCTTCAGTCGGCCCGTGGCTATCGTAAAAGACACTTGCCCAAGGTGCCACACAGTGGGACTGAACCAGGAACCATGTGGTTGGGAAGCAAGCTTCTTGCCACACAGCCACGCCTGCGACTATGGCTATCTCTATTATATATAGGAGACCTTCATCGATCAACAGCGATACTGGCTCCGCATATGTATGCGCAGCACTGGACAAAATCTTTTGGTGGTAAACTGATAACTATCCATACAAATAAGTTTACTCCCAGCACACCAGTAGTGATTATCCAAAGGAAAGACTGCTGACTAGCCCCCCTTGGAACCAACATCTTAGCAAGAGTTGTCGTTAGAATACATACTAATACCGCAAGGCATCCTTCCCAACTCTGTAACAGTTCCTCTAATTCTCCGCTTTGCTCTATAACTGATATATTAAGACTCCTGTACTCATCTTGGTTGTTATAGTCACAACGTTTCGACCTCTGTACCGTTTGGTCGGTAAGTACAATAACTGAAACATATCAGTATATAATAATTTACACAAGTATGTAAACTTCTTGAGGACAGGTACAGCCAGTGTATTATACTGGACCAAGATATTACTCATACAATATTTACATGATTATCTGTCCCTAATAACGATATGCAATATTGGAACGTAGCGATCAGTCATTCTTCTGAATAATTCACTTACATTTCCCATATTAGAATAACACGATGAGATTTATGACAAGCCACCGAGAGTGACGCTTCGCGGTTGTACGACTTAGATATAACAACCACATCTCCTTCACATTACGTAATAGCGTATTGTTAATAAAAAAAAGGAATGGGTCAAGAATACATTCAATATAATACATTTACCTAAAAATCAGGAAGACACAACTGGAGTAATTTTGATGAGTGTTTCTCGTAAAGAAAGATTGGAATGGAGGGCAAAAACAATTGCTGTGCATTGAGAATGTTTTAAAGCCTTTAAATAAATAGAAACAATCAATTAAATCAAATATGACGCATTACTGATCCATGTTTTATAGACTGTGGAAAACGGAAGATCATGTCTACCCCAGCAGGATATCCACTCTTGAGGATAGAAAGAGGAAACAAAAAGCATTTAGTCAAACGTTCTTGTTCGCTTGTAAAATACATTAATTGTTTTGTTACGTCAATATAATATAAGTTACTGTTGTAACCCAGGTGGCCGACAATAAAGCGGTATTTATTGCTGGCTCTCTCTCTCTCTCTTTCTGCCTTTCTTCGGCTGTCAGTCTGTCTCTGTCTCTGTCTGTCTCTCTCACATACATAAATACACACACACAAGCACACAAACAAGGACACATATCTACGGACGTTTGTTTCCACGTGTACACACATACACACGCACACTCACACACACACACACACACACAGACATATAATAAATGAGTATATGCATATGTACGTACATGTATGTACATACCTACATCTACATGTATATATAGATGCATATCTGGGTACAGGACATTGCAAAAGAACGTGGACAAAATGATAGAGTACAGAAAACACACAGGCCACACACACACACACGCTCACACACACAC
>NC_068985.1:79619227-79622726 GCF_001194135.2 Octopus bimaculoides
TATACATCTACACATGTGTATACATATACATGTATGCATATAGATCTATATCTATATATATATATATATATATATATGGATATACGTGTACATATACATGTATATGTATACATATACATCTCTTTCTCTCTCTTTCTCTCTTTCTCTCTTTCTGAAAGTATCAGTCATTACAGTATAGAAATGTGATTGTTTCAGTTAGTGGAATAACGTGTACATATACATCTATATGTATACATATACATCTATCACTCTCTCTCTTTGTCTCTTTCTCGCTCTCTCTGAAAGTATCTGTCATTACAGTATCGAAATGTGATTGTTTCAGTTAGTAGAATAGTTTCATTTTTAAAGTGAAAGTATTTGACATGAGTGTTTTTGTTTCACTTTTGACACGTAATACTTGAATAGTGGAGGAGATATCATGTTGCCGTGGGCTCGAACTCAGCAAGAAGTTAAAAATTTTTTTGACTAAAACACAACTGGAACCCTAAGGCATCTGTAAAATTTGAATGAAATTGGTTGCGTAGTTCTCAAGTTTTAGGGATTCACACAGATAGACAGACAGACAGACAAACAGACAGACAGACAAACAGACAGACAGACAGACAGACATTCTCATTTTTATATATATAGATACAAGGTGCGGTGAATAAATTGTCGTCTAAGTTACACTTACATCTCATTTTAAGAGATATATTTACCAAAATTACATAAAAATATCTTCAAATACTAAAGAGAAAATTCATTCAATAAAATCGCCATTGACTTCAACAACGGCCTCCAGACAACTTCGGAACCTCCTGCAACTCTTCTGGATGGTCTCCTTGTTTATATTGATGAATGCTGCCATAATCCTTGTCTTCAGTTCATCTTTGGTGTTACAAGGAGTTTTGTTGGTGTCTCACTCAACTGCGCCCCACATATAATATTCAAGGGGGTTGCAGTCTGGAGAGTTAGATGACCAGTTGTTAGGGGTCGCAGAAATTGTCTGACAGCCATGATTGGGTTCTCCTACTTGTGTGGTATAGTGCAGAGTCCTGTTGCCAGACATAGAGTCTTCCAGCAGCCACCCTCGTCACTCCTCCCCCAGGAACTTGATGAAGGCCTTCTTGTTGAGTGTGAGGCCGTTGTGAAGATGAATGGAGGCATAATGTCGCTATCACTAGTGATCATTCCAAACACCATGATGTTGACTGGGTATTTGATTTTTATCGATACATGTTTAACCGGTACATATTTTGGGGACACGGCAAGCCAACGGTTGTTCTGTGTGTTCACTATCTAATCCTGGCAAAGAATTGCGAACGAAGAGAGTTGCAGCAAAATTTGTGCCTCGCTTGCTCACAGAAGCTGAAAAGAAGTCACGACTGAATGCGTGCTGTGAACTGAAAAAGCAGTTGTAAGTTGATTCGAACCGTTTTGATCCGGATCTTTTTTCGAAGGTCATCACTGGTGACGAAAGCTGGTGCTACGGAATTTGCAGGTGTGGAAGAGGAGAGGGAAAAACGACGGTGTCAAAAGGTATCACTTCGCAAGAGTTCTAGCATTGACAAGTCTGACTCTGGTTTCACTATTGCCTCCACTAATAAACTGTGAAAGACAGCTTCTGGCTATCATCACCGCTGTAACTACCGCAAACACTTCCACCAACATTTCCGCCATCATCACTACCACTACCAATAACAATATTGGTTTCAATTTTTGGCACAGGATCAACAATTTCGGGGTGGGTGGGGTGGGGTAAGTCGATGATAGCGACTCCAGTATTCAACTGGTACTTATTTTATAGACCCCCCGAAAGGATAAAAGACGGATGAAATGCCGGTAAGAATTTAACCCGGAGTGCTAACGATTCTGCCAGGTCGCCACATTACCATCAAAATCAGAATTGTCAAAACCACCACTACCACCATCAACTACTCCATCACTACCACCACTACAACACCGACAACACTACTGCTACAGTCAACTAGGATGGTGGGTGTGGTGGTAGTATTCTGAAGAATATGTCTGAAGGACTGAAGAAGAGGATGTTCATAAGTGGAACGCTTTTGATCATTGGTCTGCTCGATCGGGGTTGAACCGGGGATGGGTGCAGAGGGATAAATAACGTAAACGAGAACAATAATGACGACGAGGACGAGACGACCACAGCAAGAACAACGATGACGATGACAAGGGGTACAACAACAACAACAACAACAACAACAACAACAACAACAACAACAACAACGATGATCTTCCTAGAAAATTGTTGGTCTTGCGCCAAAAGCTAGAAATCATTACTGCAGAAATACATTCTTTCACTGCTGGCTGTCTTTCAGAAAGACTGCTTCTATAACTCTTGTGAAGTGGTTGGTATGGACGGAAAGACAATTCAAACTTCTTATAGAAACATACATACGTATATACATACATGCATACATAATATATACATGCATGTATACATAGATACAAACAAGCATGCACTCATATATATATATATATATATATATATATAAAAGAATATATATCCATGCGTGTGTGTATGTGTGTGTGTCTCTATATGTTTGTGCGTGTATGTATGTTTGTGAGTGTGTGTGTGTGTGTGTTTTCTATGTCTGTACAAAATATAAAAGAAGCAATAAAAATTGCGGATTGTGTTTCAGCTCTGCGTAGTGCATTTCAGATAAAACGACTGATTCTAATATATTCCCATCTTCGTTTCTGTTTTTGCGGTTGTTAAATTCCGACTAAGGCCTGGTCAAGCAGTCCTATGATCTAAGGCATTCCAGCTGTGATCATCTCATTTTGTAGTGTATCTAGGAGTTCATTGTTCAATGTCACCGTTCTCCTTTTAAAGCAATAGCATGTGATTTGAAGCAAATTTGGCTTTCCTATCTCTTTTTAGGCAAGATGTCGCTTGAAGGAAATTTGTTTCATCATCGCCTTTTAATGAAATAGGGCGTGATTTGGAAACATTTGGCTGTATGTCTCTTATTAAGAGAAATTTGGTTATCTATCCCTTTCCAAAGTGATAGGCTGTGAATTAGGGAAATCTGGCCTTTTTTAATAAGGCGATAAGTTCTGATTTGACGAAAATTTGCATGTTCTTCACTTTTTAAAAATATATGATGTAAGTTGGGAAACATGTGGTTCGCAGTCTCCTTTTGAGGTGATAGGGCGTAATTTGAGGGAAATTTTGCTATTATTTCTGGCAGATCGTATGACTGCAGAGAGGCTCCTTTGTTGTTACATCACTGGTGTAACTATTGTTGTACAACTTACCATAGTTACATTTGTTTGTGTTGTGGATTTAAAAAAAAATATATATCTATTGTTATGGTTGGTAGTTTTGGTGATCACAGGGTGGAAAGATGGTGTTTATCTTTGCCGTGGTTGTCGCTGTTGTCGCGGTGATGGTAATGGTGAATTGTTTATTTTCTGCGCTATCACGTAGTATTGAAAGAAAAGAATTTAAATATATTTACATATTTACACATACATACATACATGTATATAT
>NC_068985.1:79622839-79624330 GCF_001194135.2 Octopus bimaculoides
TATATATGTATATATATGTATATATATATATATATATATATATGTATACACATATATATACATATATATGTGTATATATATATATGCAAACACACACATATATGTAAATATATATATATACATATATACATACATACATTTATATATATATATATATATATATATATATGAATAAATAATTTTAGAAAAGTAGTTTAATGAATGCATATACCAGATAGAATTTCGTAAGAACATTTCCAAGTTATTTAAAACTAAGAGTCGCTGAGGTACATAAAATGACACAGAAGCTTGAATCGTTTGTTTTAAAAATCTAAGATAAATAAGAAAAAATAATAATAAAGAATACTGTATTCATAGAAGTCTTAGTGAACGGGCAATATGAATGATTTTGTCTTTCTCCTATCACGTAAAGATTTTCAAGAGAAGAAATCTACCAAGTACTTCACGGCAAGACATCAAAGTACGGCTTCTCCTCGACTTACGACCAAGTTCCGTTCCGGCTGACAGGTCGTAAGGCGTTCTGGTCGTATGTCCGATTTACATTTTTCAACACTATTTTCGTTCAAACGCAACTGATGCTTGAAAGCGACTGAGTGAAAGAGATAGTGACAGGCAGTGGATGCCTGGGTCAGAGGGAGGCCTTCGTTGCCAGATGCTGCCATAGTTATCGTACGCACAGCTGTCCAAAGTCCGAAAATCGATAATTTGTTTATTAATTTTTGTCGTCGTAAGTGGCAACAGGTCGTGAAGTTTCTTCTTAGTGTTTTAGTCATTCCTATAAGACTCAAAGTGATTGGGTGAGGTATGATCGGAAAATACTCAATGGTTGTCAGTTGTACAGGAGCGTCTCCAGTCAGTGAAAAAAACCTCCCCAGCCGGGTACTCTCTGCTTTCTAACAGCACTGTGCAGGCGAACGATGATCCAGAGAAGACTTCCCTGCATCTCTCCTGAAATTGCTCTCTCACCATCAGCAATCAACTTGCTGACTACCTCAAATTGTGGAGAATTGTGCTTTGCCATATAACACTCTGGAAGAGCTTGCTGGGGTACTAATTTCAGTGATATCTGCCCTGTTCTTGTGCTCCTCATAGCTGGCTGTGTTCCTCCAACACTTCCCCCTTGATCTGGATTGAACTCCTGAAGCATAATCCCATGCGCTCGATGGACACGTCTAGCTCCATACAGCCTGAATTAAGCACTGAGGGAGAAGACGGATGTCGAATGATACAGGGAGGCACTAAGCTCGAGGCACTGTCGACATTTACTGCCAATGCTGTCTCAAGTTCAAGGAGAAATGAGCAGTTCTCACAAAGTCCGAGTCGATTAAGGATAACTATGAGCTCAGCACTGCAAAACAGATGCTATAAAAGTGGGTGTGGTCAAAAAGTCCATGGGGGTATCTTCCATCCGAGGGTTACATGAAAATGCCCATCAAAGTAAATTACAAGAGGGGGTGCACCATGACCCTCACTAGTCCGTGACCTATAAAT
>NC_068985.1:79624340-79626922 GCF_001194135.2 Octopus bimaculoides
ATATATATATATATATATATATTTATATGTATGTATGTATGTATGCATGTGTATACGTACAATAGTTGAGGGTATGAGTTTAATCCGGGCGATCATCTCATCATGGATGATCCTCGCTAGAATAGTGATCCAAAAATCGATAGTAGGACAGTTATACTTCAATCAATGATAAAAGAGCTCTCCCTGAATCCGAGGTAAGTATATCCAGTATGCACGTTATAATCTTCACAGAATGAATTATAAATAATGTAATTCAAGAAAAGAGAAAACAGATCGATGTTACATACGTTTCCGTAAATTAATGCCATTTACTTCATATGACCTACAAAATTATGCAATATGGAACATAAATGACGATGATTTACATAAACGTACCTAACAACGATCTGGCTTCACATCTCCTGAATTAAGTTAATTATATACATATATGTATGTGTGTATACACACACACACACACACACACACATATATATATATATGTATGTATGTATGTATGTATGTGTGTATATTTACATATATGCATACATACACTCGTGTGTGTGTGCTATAGAAGTCGATAGTAGCGTAGATCAAACATTAAATACAAGAAATAACCATAATAATAATATCGAAATGTTTAATCTTTTTATGGAAATGTATTCTATTTAAAAATCTTATAACGTTACCTTATAAATATTTAATCCTAATATTTCAAGTTCAGAACACCTTTACACGGGTAAGAAAGGAACTAGAGAGAGGGGGGAGAGTAGGGAGAGAGAGAGGGGGAGGAGGGAGAGAGAGAGATGGATGAGGAAGAGTGAGAAGGGTAAGGGAGATAGAAAGAGAATTATGTCGGTGGGTCGAGTTCCTAAGGACTGTTTAAATATTTTTGCGGTAACGTTTCAATATCATTGTTATATAATATATCCGATCGACTTTATAATACTATAATACTACATATAAGACTATTTTTCAATATATTCCGCAATGCTTCAAGAAAACTACAACACTCTTTTCTCTCCCTGTACACACGCACACACACACACACACACACACACACACACACACACACGTGTATGTGTTTGTGTGTGTGTGTGTGTGTGAATATTTATGTGTTTGTTGTTCATGTGTGCGTGTTTCTGTACGTGTGTGTGAGTGTATCTGTAAAATGATAAATGTAGTAATTTAATTTGAAAAATCCAAGATGCCCTGCTAAATACAAATTGAAAAGATTTCCTGTTAAACTGATTTAAAAATCTACTAGATCTAGCATTAAAAACATGTTAATTGGCATCGGTGGGAGTGCCTATTTTCGTTAGTTCATTTTACAGAGAGAACAAGAGAAAGAAGGTGGTGGGGGGAGAGAAAGAGTACGGTTTTATTTTACTCATTTGCATATCTGTAGATTCTTTAGCGATGCGTATTAATTAACTGAAATATTGAGACTAATGTATGGATATGCAAATTGAGTACAATCGGTGCCTGTTGCTCCAAGTATTTTCCATAAAGTAGTTAGTTGTATAGTACTGTCTCGATAGAACGACTAATCGACAAGTGTGTGGCTATCTTATGTAGATCATCATCATCATCAACACTATCATCATCATAAGCGGCAGCAGCATCATCGTTATGATCAGAAGCATTTCAGTATTGCTGTGATCTTGTCACTGCAAGTTAAATTGCTCTTTATCATCTTCTTCATCATAATCATCGACATTCTTCTTCTTCTTCTTCTTCTTCTTCTTCTTCTTCTTCTTCTTCTTCTTCTTCTTCTTCTTCTTCTTCTTCTTCTTCTTCTTCTTCTTCTTCTTCTTCTTCTTCGTGAAAGAACGTTGGTATACAAAAGAATTTGAATTATGCCTGAGATGAAAATAAACTAATAACGTCTGAATCAGACGCCATTGAAATGGAGATGAACATAAATATGCATTAACTGGTAACGTTTCTTTCATTGTTGTTATTGCTGCTGATGTTGTTATTGTTGTTGTTGTTGTTGAGCTGTTATTATTATTGTTATTAGTGGCTAATTCATATCATTCTAATATTGTATTTTTATGAACTAGATATCCTTTCTGCTACTCTAAAATCGAAACAAAAATAACTCTAAATATAATAATAATAATAATAATAATAATAATAATAATAATAATAATAATAATAATAATAATAATAATAACATATGCCCTGATGCAGTACCAGGCACTGGCTCTCATGACTTTTGGTCTTAATTGATTGCAAGTGTTATCATGTATATGTTTTGTCTTGGTATAAAAGATGGGTTACAGCAAATATTCTGCTCACTACCACAGATTTGCTTGTCAGTTGCTTCATCTTAACCAGTGTGAGCATGTTCCTTAGTGGCCGACGATATGTGCATCATTGGTCATGACCAGGCATAGTAGGGGGGAATCATAGCCATGTATTGTTAAGAGGGTTTCTTTGGAGTTTGAATAGTTTATCTCAGAAAACATAGGTGCTTCGTTCAACATCCTTAAACATACCGTATTCAGGGAACTTTTGAGTGAGATGGACTACTCATCCTGAAGAAAATTCTAACTGGGCACCACCTTCAAGGTCATGCGCTGTTTACTTTGATATGAGAT
>NC_068985.1:79627227-79630300 GCF_001194135.2 Octopus bimaculoides
CATACAACAAAAACCTGGAAAAATTAGGGTTCTCAAAACCTGAAAGAGAAAGGCTGATTAGAAGACTACAGATTCGGAACTGTAAAGATATGTAAAACTTTCCAAAAATTTAGCACATAAATACATATGCATGCATCTAGACATAAAAACGCATCCATAAAACAAACATACAAATCTGCGCATACACTAACACCAAATACTGCACACACACACATATGCACAAATACCTAGATGATGTTGATAAAAGTTCCAATGAAGGAGCCTTGAATCTATGTTAGAGTCCGGCTCTTTCTCTATGGACAAGAAATACAGAAATGAAACTGATTGATAACGTACATACATACATACATACATACATACATACATACATGCATACATACATACAAAGTTTTAATGAAAGAACAAGAGGAATGTGTGAAGGACCATTGAAAAAAATAGAGGAACAGAACATAAGTAGTAAAATATATGAAAAAAACAATAATCAAAACAATATTCAATTTAAACAATGAAAAAGATTCGGTAATCCTACAATCCAGAGTGGTAGCCTTTACCTGGTTCAGATCAGATCAGATCAGAGCTGAGCACAGCTCTGTATCCCGCCTGCCATTTTCCGGTTTAATACCTAATGTTTTGATCCATTAAAAAAAAAGTTCTGTAAGCAATTTTTGGACCAAGAAAAGGCTAACGGTCTGGCGATGGCTTACATTAGGTTCTCAGATTGCTTGAAAAGTTTTCGTATTTATAGTTTGTCCTTTGAGAGCTGCGAGCTGGCCGAAGCATTAGTACGCCGAGAGAAATGCTTAGCGGCATTTCGTTTGCCTTTACGTTCTGAGTTAAAATTCCACCGAGGTCGACTTCACCTTTCATCCATTCGAGGTCGATAAGATAAGTACCAGTCAACCACTGAGGTCGATGTGATCGACTTAACCGCTTCCCCCCGAAATTACTGGCATAGTACCAAAATTTGAAACCAATATTTTGTCTTTCGCCAACGCCACGTTATCGGTGCCCATCTTGTCGACAATCCACATTGTATTAGTCCCGAAATAGTGTTGTCAATCGTTTAAGTTTTCCATCATTTAACACTGAGTAACCATCGATGAATGAAGCTGGAAAATGAGACAAATGCTGAAGGATAACTTTGTAATACATCGATTTCCTTGTCAAATATTATTGATCTAGACATTAATGTATTACATTAATGTCTAGATAAATATCTTGATGTATTTGCATTCAGATATTAATGTATTACAAATGACGGCGTTCGGACAACATGTATTAAACAAAACACATACACAAACACACACGCACGCACGCACACACACACATACACACATACACACACACACACACACACACACACACACACACACACACACACACACACACACACACACACACACACACACACACACACACACACACACACACACACACAAACACACACACACTCTTCTCAGATGTGATAGATATGTAAAGCACATCATCATCACACGACTGATTCCGTTTCTCCCCTCAAAAGAAGACAAACAATTCAAAACACAGTATCATCCTAGCTAAGACAAAAAGGAAAGTGTTTACTTTAAATTTGATGCATTAAAAGTACAAAAACGGTATCAGACTAAACCTGGCTTTGCCGGTAATGGATAGCCGGTATCCTGAATAATCTAAAGGTGCAGATTTTACAACATAGAGAAGTATATGTTCACTGTGAAGATGCGTGGGATAGTGATTAGGGTGATTCACTAACAATCGCAAGACTGTGATCTCAATTCTCGGACTGGGTGGTGCCTCGTGTTCTTGACGAAAGCACATGATTTCACATTGCTTTAGGCTACGTAGGTAAAAATGAATAACCTTGCAACGGAGTGTTGTCCAATCAGGGGTGGAATTGTGACCTTGGCAACATCTACTCTATGGAAACAACGTAGCCGGTCCTGTCAGTCCTGGTCCACTAGACAGTAATGCCCAAGATTGATGTATGGTTACAAGAATAATATGTGCATGCACATTTTACAATCATGTTCTAAGAAAAAGTAACAAAACTACAACAAACGTTCGTATATTTATGGAGAAAAATAACCCTTCTCTGTTGATTCTTAATTATGTTCTTATTGATTGTGCTCTTCTTGAGAGACTCAAGAATATCTTTGTCTATTTATTCCTTTTCATGTATATAAATGTTTTTCTTCTGTTATTTTTTTAGATTAACCTGATGCCGCCAGCTTTGTTCACTCGCTAATCTTATTTTTCATACAAAATAAAACGACTCCAAGATAGTCGAATTATAAGTGTAATAATCATACAAATAAACATACGTACGTTCGTGCATACAAATATACATACATACATACATATATATATATATATATATATATATATATATATATGTGTGTGTGTGTGTGTGTGTGTGTGTGTGTGTGTGTGTGTGTGTGTGTGTGTGTGTGTGTGTGTGTGTGTGTGTGTGTGTGTGTGTATGTATGTATGTATGTATATATGTCACATATATATGACATATGTGACTGGTGAGTGATACAGTGTATGATCGAGAAAATTTTGCATCCAGCCATTCAAAATAGACCCGATATGTGGGTCCAGCAAGATGAGGCATTTGTTCATACTGCAAGAGAGACAATACGAATACTGAGACAATATTTTGGAGAAAGTATCATGTGGCGTTCCCCAGACTTGACCGGCCCTGACTTGTGGAGTACCTCAAGGAGAAGGTCTTTGACAAAAAAACCCAGAGACCCTGGAACAATTGAAGAAGAATATGACAAGAGAAATCAGGGAACTGAACCCTGAAACCCTCAGAACTGTCATGGGACATATTTTGGAAATAGCACGGATGTGTGGAGCTGAAAATGGATGCCGTTTAAAAGATGTCATTTTTCATACATAACGCAGTGGTATGATGAAGAAAGGCTAATGCAAATTAATCTCCATTATCTCCTCTATATTGAATTAAAATATCATAGAGCTATTTTGTAAAAAAAAATGGGCACCATTAAAAATTAAAACCCTTCAGCGATTTTGGCCATCGTGTTTATATATATATATATATATATATATA
>NC_068985.1:79630577-79633993 GCF_001194135.2 Octopus bimaculoides
ATATATATATATATATATGTATATATATATATATATATATATATATATATACAGCTGTTTCTGGGATATCCCAGAGTATGGGATATTCCGACATCAGACACAAATATGGAAAATGAGAAGGGAATAGATTAATGAAATGACGACATAGAGGAAGGAAGTAAAGGAATATGGAGATGTAGAAAGAGAAGAAAAAGAAGCATAAAAGTTCACAGTTCAGCTTTCCGATATTGTTGAAATAAATGCATAAGACCTTAGGTGCGTAGATCCATGTGGGTTAAAGTCCTGATATTGTAAATATCTAGAAAAAAGACGCAAATATATCAACGTCCAATAACAAAATGGGTCTATAACTACCGTCTTGGGTTACAACCTTGGAGCCCTAGTAATCTGTTATAGCACTTACCTAGCGCACCTAATCATTTAGATCACCTATGAACTAAACTTCCATAATTTGTATATATGCATATATATACATATGTATATATGTATATATGTATATTTGTGGTTCTAGCATCTAGCAGTTCTTTCTAGCGTAAGGAATCCCATGAGTGGATTCCTCTTATGTATTTAAATATACACTGTACCTCATGAGTAATTCATAGTCTTTGGTCTAAACTTTTATACGCTAGGCCACTTGGAGGTAAACATTTTATTAATTTTCATTTCCTTTTGATATGATTAAGTATTATAATTTTTTTGGATAATTTTAAAAGTTGGCATTTTTTTATTGCCGGCGAGGAGCTGCACCTGCGCAGTAGATCTGAAAAAATTAGGATGTATAAACGGGAGGCATGGAATTGATTACCTTCTGTTTATATATTTTAATCTTGGGTGTACCTGCTGATAACGACTTCACTAGCAAATTATCTTAAATTGCTAAAATAAGTCAGAAACCAATTGGTCCAGGAAAGAGATGGTAAAAAGTTTTATTTTTCATTTCGTTCATTCCGGGATTTTATCCCTAATTTTGTGGTTCTAGAACCTAGCTGTTCTTTCTAGCGTAAGGAATCCCACGAGTGGAGTCCTGTTATGTATTTAAATATACAGTGTACCTTATGAGTAATTCATAGTCTTTGGACAAAACTTTTATACGCTAGGCCACTTGGAGGTGAAAATTTTATTAATTTCCATTTCCCTTTGATATGATTATATATATATATATATATATATATATATATATATATATATATATACAGGGTGGCCAAAGTCACTGAGGGGTTTTAATTTTTAATAACTTACTTATTTTTACAAATAGGTCTATGAAATTTTAATTCAGTATAGAGGAGATAATGGAGATTAGTTTGTATTAGTGTTTTTTCATCATACCACTGCATTATGCATGGAAAATAACATCTTTTAAACGGCATCCATTTTCGGCTTCACACATCCGTGCCATTTCCAAAATATGTTCTATGACACCTGTAAGGGTTTCAGGGTCCTGTTCCCTGATTTCTTTTGTTGTACCACCCCATCTATTTATAAAGATGAAGGCCAGATGGAGACCGGAAATAGATGGACATTATCTAAAAACGGCGAAACTCTAAAGAAAACAAACAAAAATGTAATGAAAACAGCAAGAAGTAGTAAACCTCCCGAGAAGTGGAAGTACTCACCACTGAGGAGGAAATTGTATAGGAAGGAGAAACAATAACGTTTGAAGGAAAAACCAGCCTCCTCCCAGAAAAAAATGAAATTCGCAGCCTTTCGCAGTGATAACAAAGACCTGTATATCTTACTAGATATACACTTGAAATTTGCAGGAAAAGCACAAACGGAGAAGAAAAACATTTTAAACACCATAAAAAGACAGAATATTAATATAAAGTTCAGATAATAATTAAAACACTTTTATTTATCGACAATCTAGAGACTGTGAGCCCCCACTTATCCACTATAAGCCAAAAGTTCATTCAGCGAAGGATCTCGGGAATCGTTAGCTTTAAACAACACATGAAAGTATTAGAGAAGTTATTTGATGATGAATGTGATGTTCGCTGATCTAAGTACATGTTTAAATTTTGTATAGATATTTTGTTTTAATTAATGTATGTAATCATACTTTGTTTTATTCATTCCGTGTAAATCTTTGTGATTTTCTTTGATAAATTTTTAACTCGTACAACTATATATTGTATAACGTCTATCAATCCTCCCCTCATTTTTGTATAACTTATCCATCTCACTCTACATGTCTTTGTAGGTTCTTTGTTTAATGTTGTTTCGTTTTGCATTCTCTTTATTTCTTCGAGTCCTGTGGCAGATAAAAAATAATATTATTTCTATTATTAGTGTTATCATTGTTCTTATTATAATAAATTCTTTCTGTTTTGTTTGTTCTTTTATTGTGAAGTCTTTTGTTGATATTTTTCATTATTGTTGTAGGTTAATGATATGATCAAAAAAATCAAATGAAAGAATAAATGTGATGTATGAATTCATTGAATTAAAACGTATGTTTTGTGATCACGAATATTGTGAGATAAAGCAGGATTGTTTAGAAAATAAAAGCAAGTCAGCAACAAAGAAAAAATATGTGAATATACAGCGATGTATCAATGCATATTTATGATCGGATATTGTGCTTATGAATAACATATATCATAAAATCAAATATGTGTATATGACATGTATCTAGACGTATATATGATTAGAAACCGTAAAAAAAACCCCTTTTAATTGAGGTAATGAGTGTGTTACCGAATGCTGAATGAAGAAACGAGAGATCTAGATGAAGAGAGAAAAAGATGACAATGTGACGATACGTTGTGCAGACAACAAGCTATATCAAGTGACCAAATGGAGAGAGCAGACTCTATATGTGGTCCACCGACAACGCAAGCCAAAATATTTTTTTTAAATAGTTTTCTATTCGACTGTTATTTACGATTTTATGATACATCGCTATAAATAGTTGTAGAGTAGATAAATAAATACATAGGGTGGAAATCAACAACTTCTGGAACAGGCATTCATGCAAGCAGACAGTTAAATGTATGAGAGGAGGGACGAAAAAGTGAGGAAGGGAAAGCACAAGTAAAGGTGCAGAGGTGAAAAGAAGAGAGATCGTATTCTACTATAGTAAGGAGGAAATTAGTGAGGTAATTCTATAAAATATCAGAGCTAGAAGAACTAAGCGCAAATTAGTGAGAATAAAATATAGACAGAAAGACATACAGGTAAACATACGGATAGGGAGAGATAATCAGTGTGTGATAGCGAAGGAGGGATACAATGCTATGAAATAGAAAGTAGGCATGCAGACACAATTTGTTTGGAAGAAAAATAAGAATAATACATGTACATTTTGCGAAATACCATCCTTTATACAAAAATACATATACATATACATATACAAACACACACACACACACACACACACACACACACACACACACACACACACACACACACACACA
>NC_068985.1:79634545-79648747 GCF_001194135.2 Octopus bimaculoides
ATATATATATATATATATATTGTTGTACTTGGGGATGGTCATATTGCCAGTTTAGCCAATAAAAACACACGCACTGTATATTTGGTGTTAATTTTTTTTTTTCAGCTTTATATTACATTAATCTTAATCTTAATCTTATTTCGGCCAGAGTTCTTTCGTCACACTTCTGTGACCTCATCAGTGGTCCTTTGTTTCCTTCTTTCTTATGTGTGTCTCACCTTGCTAACTATCAGCCATTTATATATATATACATGTATATATAACCAGCTATATATATATGTTTATATATATATATATATATATATGTATATATAAACACATATATATATTTGTAAAGTAACTTATAAGCGCCACGTGCATCGTACATAAATAAAGGATTTTGAGAACGCAGGAAGGCTGTGAAGACAGCTTAGAAAATCGGGTAAATATTCTTTACAAAACGGAATAGAAAGGATTCGAAACCTGCATCTTTCAAATTCCTAATGTCCAAAAACTAGTACTTCCGTATAGACGAGTGAGAACTCGCATTCTTCCCCAATCACCCACGTGTGCTACGAGTAATCCCGCAGAAACTGCAGTTTACTATCAGGGAGTGATTTATATTATCAATAATAATATAGGGTAAAATTTAAAATTAATAATTTTATCAAGTAGTTCGGTATGTTAAAAGAACCATTGTCGATAAATTTATACAAAAATGTTATAATTATAATTAGTGTTCAGCAAAAATTGCTTCACCACATACCGAAATTTAGAAATAGCAGTTAAATACTATGCCACTACCAGAAGATGTCTCCCAGGCAGCAATACTGCCAACTCACGCAGGCAAAGAGAAAAAAATAACAAATCCACCCGGGGAAGAATGCTAGTTCTTACTCGTCTATATGAATTCGGAAGTGTTGGTTTTTGGGATATAAGCTATTCGATGGCGCTTGGTCGAACACATATTTTAATTATTAGTACTCTCAAATTTATAATTGAAATACTATACTGAAGACGGAAATAAGTGAGTAAAAAATGATATTTTACATCTCTTTAATCCAGAAACGCGTATGTAGCTGATCTGCGTGAGTTGTGATTATTGCTGTCTGGGAGATATCTTATGGTAGTGGAATAGTATTTAACTGCCATTTCTAAATTTCAGTATGTCGTAAAGCAATTTTGCTGAACCCTAATTATAATTATGCTTATAATTATGAAATTTGTGTGTGTATATATATATATATATATATATATATATATATATATACAGAGAAAGAAAGACAGACAGACAGACAGACAGACTGACAGAGACAGACAGACAGACAGACAGACAGACAGACAGACAGAGTGATGAATAGATAGATAGATAGATAGATAGATAGATAGATAGATAGATAGATAGATAGATAGAAAAATTGATAGACAGGAAGGAAAGGATGGAATAGTGAAGTAACTCAATAAAGACAATGAAGAGTGAGTGGATGCTAAAAGAATTAGAAAAGCAAAAAATGGAGAATGACGCATGAAACAAATAGAGTATGGCCTCAAACAAAAACATTAGATTTCTGAAGGGAAGCAGAAATAAACCCCTTTCATTTTTGACGGGTACTATAGTTGTTTATTAATAAATCTTTAAATTCAATGACATTGTTGTTGTTATTTATCCTAGAGGCCGTCTTCATCGAAGAGACATGATCAATGGTGTTCAACAATAACTATCTCGTCTTTTTCTGTATCAAAAACTACATTATCAAGTGTGCTTTTTAAATTAAAAAATAACAGTATATAATGATTGAAGAAGATTCAGATGTGGATTCTAGCAGATTGAGCGGACCCACGGAGGCACCTTTTCTTGATTTGTCGTGATATTGTGGGTGAAATTGGAGAAATAATTAGTTAATATAAGCATGGAATGCTGCTCTAGTGACTAAACTTCATTTCACGGTTTTTGGTGTCATTAAAATAGTTGCTTCGTAACTACATTGTTTTGGGTTCAATCATTCGGATTACGTACATGAGATAGGTTAACAATATACACACGTGTGATAGTATTTAAGCTGGGTTAACTATGCCAAGAAGAACCTTGAGTATATAAGCATAGGAAACGATATATTATACTTTATGGTGTAATATATATACTTAATCTACGCCATTTTGTTCACAAAGTAGCACCAATAATTCTAAGAAACAAAACATCACGTAATTTTTTCTAGAGAGGACCCGTAGGGAGTCCAGAACGAAACGATGTCACGATATTGAAGCTCTTGATCACGTACTTTCGGTAATTTCGGTTTTAACACCAAAACAATCTTCACTGAAGAACTGTCTGTTTACTAACATCAAGTGTATTCATTTACACACACTTACAAACGTACATACATACATATATACGTACTACGTACATACTTACATCAACGTATACACACACACACACACACACACACACACACACACACACACACACACACACACACACACACACACATATATATATATATATATGCGTACATAGTAAGAAATCCAAGCACAAGCTTTCACAAATACACACACAAATACAAATACATATATTGTGAATATATATACTTTATTGTTGTTGTCATAATTATATAGACACACACACAAACTGAATATACATGTTTATATACATATACATGTATGCACGTGTATATATTTTTACACACACACACACATGCATATAAACACATGCACCTACATATACTCGAGTAGGTATAGTTATCGTAGATCCAAAAATATTTTCTGTAAACTAGTATAGCGATAAAATAATGAAGTCGTTTATTTCTAGTTTTCTCCAGACTAGCATAAATAAATGAATAGATAAATAAATAAATAAATTCTGATAACAAAACTAGTCAAACAGCAATTTACAAGCAAATCCCAATGAGATCATAACATGAAGATTAACAACAACTACAACAACCACAAGAGCAACACTAACAATATCAACATGAACTTCCACATCAGCCCACCTCATTTATTCCAATAAGTCAAGTGTATTTTATCTTAGCTGCGGGCCTCTACTATAAATATCAATGTAAGTAGAAACCTTGTGCATAAATAAATGCAATCACCATCAATACCATTATTATTATTATTATTATTATTATTATTATTATTATTATTATTATTATTACTATTATTATTTACCAAGGGAGGAGCTGGTAGAATAGCTACCGCACCGGAAAAAATGCTTAGCGGCATTTCATCCACCTTGACGTTCTGAATTCAAATTCCACCAAGGTCGACTTTGCCTTCTTCCTTTCGAATAAAACAAATACCAGTTGAGTACTGAGGTCGATGCAATAGACTGTTCCCCTTCCTCAAATTTCAGGCTTTGTGCCTATAGTAGAAAGGCTTATTATTATTATTATTATTATTATTATTATTATTATTATTATTATTATTATCATTATCATTATTATTATTAGTATTGTTTTTTTCTTCTTTCTTCAAATTTCTTCCATTTCTCGCCGAGTGTTTTCCGTACACCTAGGGCAGAGAAGCTCATTATATACATTCCCAGATTACACACGCACATTTACAGGTAAATTATGTATTAAAAACAGATTAATAAATAAATAAATTCATGAATGGATTTGTTTTCACAGCGATAATGCTCTTCTCAGTGCATGATTCGTTCCAGTTAACACGACTTTTTGCACTTCCTGTAGGGATGGTAAACTTGGTATCATCTTCAAATAGGTTTCAGTACCTTTTTTTTTTATCATTCCTAGAGATCCTACAATCAGTGGTACGGTAGTTGCCTTGAGATGCCACATTTTTTCAATTTCTATTAGCAAGTCTTTATATTTAGTGATCATGTCAAATTCTTTTGCCGCTACATTGTGATCGCAAGGAATACTTTATGTCAGTTAATAAACACGCCTTTTTCGTCTGATCTTTTATAATAATATCCGGTTTACTAGCTTTTATTGTTTTGTCGGCATGTACGGGGAAGTCCCAGAGAATCGACACATTTTCTCCCTCAGTCACAGCTTCAGGATGGTATTTTTACCATTTGTCAGCGGTTTTGATTTTATAATGCCGACATATTGTCCAGTGTAATTACTGGCCAACTCTGTCATGTCTTGCTTTATATTCTACAGGTGCTAATACTCTACACCCACAAATTAGGTGGTCTATAGTTTCAATCTCATTGTTACAGAGTCGGCATTTTGGGTCAGTTCCATTTTTTATCACATTGGTTTGGTAGTTCCGGGTTAATAAGCTTTGGTCTCGAGCAGCTAATATGAAACCTTCACTCTCTGCTTTTAGCCCTGAACTTCGTAACCACTGATGCGTGCGTTTCTGGTCGACATCAGCTTGTTTGCTACGAGCCACATACTTGCCATGCAGAGGTTTCTGTTCCCATCTGCTAGATAATTTTTCATGTGCTTTTGTCTTTGCAATTAATTTTATTTTCTTTGCAGCAGCAGTTGGCGCATTTCCTTCAACCTGATCAATCTGATAGGTATCTAAGTGATCAGTAGCGAATTGTTGTTCTCTTTCAGAACAGAGTGAAATCTTTTCGGTCTTTCATGTTTTTCAACAAATTTTAGCATCCAATCCTTGGTAATTTCAAGGTATTTGGCCAGTCCGATTGTGGTGGTTTTGTACGTAAGTTCAAGCTGGATCAGGCCTCGACCTCCCTGAGTTCTGGGAAGGTAAAGACGATCCACGTCTGCCTTTGGATGGTGCATCTTATTACAAGTCAGTAGCTTGCGGATTTTTCTATCAATTTTTCACTGGTATTCCAGTTAAGCACATTGAAGCTATAAAGAATTTATAGGAATTTATGCTAAGGAATTTATGGCTAACACATTATATGCATTCAGCTCAGACTTCAGAACTGCTCGAACTCTTCTATAACATTCCTTCCTAACCTTCTCTTTCATGCTTGCATGCTGGATAACTGAGCCTTAATTTATTCCAAGGTAGTTATAGGTTTGTTCCTGCTCAAGTTTCTTTATTACTATTTCGACATCTAATTCGATTGCACTTGAGTTTACCAGTTTCCCTTTCTTAAAAGTGACTTTGGCACACTTTTCATGGCCAAACTCCATCCTGATATCATCACTGAATCCTTTCACAGTGTGTAGTAGTCCTTCAAGCTCTTCATCATCTTTGCCATATAATTTTAAATCATCCATATAAAATAGATGGCTTATTTTCCTGTTGTCAATTTTGGAGCCATACCCTGTTCTACTCAGTTCACTTGAGAGTGGTATCAGTGTTATGCAGAAAATTAGTGGTGAAAGTGAGTCACCTTGGAAAATGCCACAGTTTATGCTAATATTGTTTGAGCGCAATACTCCATTAGAATGATATGATTGGAGCTTCGTGTTCCATAGTGAAATATTATACTTTACAAAATCTGAAATCACAGGAGAAATTTTGAAAATGTCCAACGATTTCAGCATCCACGAATGTGGTATGCTGTCAAAGGCTTTTTTATAATCAATCCATGAAGAGCTGAGATTTCTGCGCTTGTTATGGCAGTTCTCAAGGACCATGCGATTAATTAGGAGCTGATATTTGCATCCGTATGAGCCTCGTCTGCATCGTTTTTGTTCAGTGGGAAAGAGGTTATTCTCTTCTATAAACGTATATGTTTTCTGCACTAGAATAGATTTCAAAATCTTATAGGTAGTAGACAAACATGTTATAGGCCAGTAGTCTTTTTGGTCTTTGGTTTCGTTATTATTATTATTATTATTATTATCTTCATCATCAACACCATCCCCGTCATCATCATCATCATCATCATCATCATCATCATTGAGTAGGAGACCAGCGCCTGCCATTAAAAAGTGACGCTGGGATTCAAATATTCGAAGTCCAGGATAATCACCTTAACTACCTTCTGATAAGGTTACACGACGCATATGCATCACAACCATATGTGCCTTAAACGGTGACCTCATAAACAGCAGATATTTTTGCGGGTGGAGCCCAGCTAGAATTTTTTTTCAGGTCGAATAGCCAATCTCGTTCATTAATCCCCTGAATTAGAGGTGAACTATTCAAACCCCAAAGAATCTCTCTCAACAACAAGGCTATGATGCATCCCTACTACACCTGATCAGAGATGCACAGCCAGTTAGGGACGCCTCCTTCCCTATACTGATATTTTCTCAAGATGCTTGCTTGTAATGCTTGGTCTTGAGTTGTTATAGTAATGCTCTCTGTTTCTTTTCAATTGCCCTTTTTTTTTCAACCAAGCCCAGTATTATGTTCCACATACATCCTCAGTGGTCTTCCAAAACCGACTATTCAAAGGTTTCTCATGAATCTACTCCTCTAGTAGGCTTTTTCATTCCATCTTTGCACAATCCTCCACAACAGTTAAGGCCTTTCCACCCTAGATTCTCTTCAAGTACAACCGGTTAACATCAGCTTTCGGATGGTGGGCTCCATATATAGTCAACAGCTTTCTAGTTTTACTTTCAAGTTTCTGCATTTCGCTTTTTTCCCAATCTGCAATTCCAGCTCCATATCTGGAAACCGGCATTGCCCTTGCATCTATCGCTTCAATAACATTTTTTGAATTCAACTTTGAATGTAATTACGTTATAGGGATAAAACATAAGTTTGTTTTGGAAGCGCTAAAATGTATTGTAGTTCAAGTAGAAAGATATATTTTATTAACGCGTAAGTACTGATAGAACAGCGGTCAGCAACCAGCCATGTGACTCGAACTCACATCCCTTTAATTTCTAGTCAAAGTGCATTACCTTTTAAGCTAAACTGCTTTACTGACAAATTATTCTGCAAGTTAGAATTTATGAACTCATCTAGAAACGGTAGATATATTTTTCTCACTTTCCTTCTAAAATCCCTACTTGGTTATTTGTCTCATTTCTTCATGTTTTATTTTATCTGCCACTAATTTTTCCTAATACTTATACCACTGTCCTTTCTCGATTGCTTTCACTGCCTATTTGACATTTCAATCCCTGTCTTCCTTCAATTCTTACCCGTTTCATTATTGATATAGTGCACTTTCCAATCCTGAATTCCATACATACATCATTTGAGAAAATCCGAACAGCATATATAAAACTTTCAAGCTGTTTCTCATTTTTCGCATAAAGCTTTATATCATCCAAAAAGTAGAAGATTTATCTGACCATACCTTTTCCCAAATTACAAGCTATTTTTGACTTCTCGTAGTATCAAATTGAATGGTATTATGGCCAATACAAATAGTAATGGTGATAAACTATCACTTTGAAATACACCACAACTGATTTTCACTTTTCCCAAGTTTGGTATTATTGCTGTTGTTGTTGCTATTATTATTATTATTGTTGTTAACTATTGTACCTTTTAGATTGTTGCTTTTCTTCGTTTCGAAGTTCGACTCTATTCAAGCATTAACAAATGAAAATTCTTTCCTTTGGAATACTTGCCAAAATGAATTTTAGTTTCCAGTTTTCCGTGACTACCTGCTCCTTATGCAGACATCCGTAGGCAATATACATCCGCGTGATTACACACACACACACACACACACACACACACACACACACACATACACACACACACACAAAATTTGTCTACAGATTATATACTTTATTTGCTTTCACATTTTAAATATATTTCACGTTAAAATGTCTACAGGATATAACCCTTAAAAGCCAGTATAAAAACAAATCATACCGCAAAATGAAAACTTAAAACAAAAAGAAATATTAATAAACAGTTAAATGAGCATTTACTAGAAAAAGATATTATTTCGAACAGCTTACATATTTTGAGCGAAAATGATAACAATCACAATCTCTCACAGACAGTGCATATAACAGGAGTGTCAAAGAACCTAATTTTGCTTCGGGTGTCTCAGAGTTTTCAAACTTGACAAAATTCGAAAAAAGAAAATAAACTGTGAGAAATGTGTAAACCCAGACAATTTCAATTTACTCAGGATCTAACTGAAGTGATCTTCTCCAAGTTCCTTAAGAAGGGTGGCGACGACCGTATCCTATTCTCTTGGAAACGTAACTTATTTTCTCGATTGAGAACGATAAAGCTGATGTTTCTGTTTTCTGTACTTTCGGGACAGGAACCACGGCTAATAGACAGGGAGAAATAGTGAGACATAACTCTGGTCATACACGGGTGTTAAGGTATTTTGAATACACAGATACAAGGGAGATAATCAGGGACATTTCAAACGATGTGGGACCGTGGCTAATTGTTATCATTATATCACAGTATGACTTGTTAGTATGCATCACGGTGACCAGGAGCGGCATATCATCAGGAGAGGTCAAGAAGGATTTGCGCATCAAATGATTCCTGAAGGCTACAAGGCCATGAAAGAACTGTACCAAATTGAGGACACTAAGACAAAGAACATTAGCTTGAAGGTGCAAGGTAAAAGGCCGAGTTGTTAAATATGCGGTACTAAAAACAATTGGAAGGCCTTTAACCCGAAGAACATGAAAGGCTAGGATAGCCGAGGAAAGAGAAACGGAGTAGAAAGCACCTGTGACTGTACCATGATCAACAAGTCCCAGAATCAATGATAGCACTGGAAATGACAGATGAAGTTACCTCATTGTCTGTTGAAGAGTCAAGTGAGCTGATATCCTGTCTCCTGACCATAGCGACCAGCATTATCCCGCACATAATCTCTAGTGATAAGCAGGAAATAATTGAGGAGGTCCTAAAACAACAATTCATCGCTATAATGTGTGGTCAAAAGCAAGAGTAAACACAAGCAGGAAATGACGTAAAAGCAGAGGCTCCACCTCCCAAGAAATAGAACATGGGGTTCAGAGTAGTGTCACAGGAAACGGGGACAGGGATATGGTAGATGTGAATGTCAGAAAATCGTGCAAATTCTTAAGTGAAATATTTGGGGAATACTACATTAGGCATACAAATCAGCCATGGTCATACCGATTTTTCCAGGCAGGGTATTATCCAAAGAATCTGCGGACTATGATGTATAATCAAAGTGATATTTGATTGCTCTTTCTAGCACTTAGAGTACCATGACATTGCGTTACGTGTGCCCCCCCCCCCATTTCCCGCCTTTTAACAATTGATAGAAAAGTTTTCTGCTTCGCGGGCTTCAAGTTACGCCTAAAAAAATAGCATATGGTCATAGATGAAACGCTTTGATCTGTATATTTGGAGGCTGACTAAGGGGTAAACAATGACAACAATGAGAGAAGGCCACAAAGTAATAGCTGGCAAAATTTCCTCAACTCAAGTATTACTATATTAGCGATAGTAGGACATATTGGATAATGTAGTCTTTGATATGCCATTTTTCTAAAATACAAGGCGATATGTTGTATTGCAATACCAATAATATTCATAGAGTAATACCTAATTCTCAAAAGAGGTAAATAATATTTCTGCCATTAACAAACATAAGGTTACAGAGAACAAAGCATCTTTGCTGTAATAGAAATAACCTGACATGTCCGCTTGGGAACCAAATGCCTTAGAAATAATTTAGTATATAATTGTACGGTAACGGAGAGGGTATTTCGTATTATTCCACAAGCTCCTGAACTTCAGCCATAAATAAAGATTACATAATCATCTTTCTTCTTTCCGAAATAGAGAAAGAAAAAAGAACTGCTGTCTTGAAGTACGCTTAGTTGGAATTTAAAATATGAAAGTATCAAATATGACATTAAATGGTCAATTACGAGTAAACTATTGGAAATCGGAAATGCAATCACCACCTCGAAGAAATACTCCATATACTTACATCTAAATATAGGTTATTGAATTATGGAAATGAATTACCAATAAAATTCATATAGGAAAACATTAAAAAAAAATTTTAATAATAAGGTTTAGTTTGAACTCACTTACGTAAGAAGGCATGTAAGTAACCATAGACAAATATTCACAAATTTATTTAATATTGGTTTCAACTAAATAGAATTAATCTCCATTTTCAGCTCCTAGGATAACCTTTCGATTATAATGTATTTTCTGCTAAAATACATAATTTTGTTACAGTTTTATTTTACTCAGTTCAATTGTTATTAATATTCTAATATTTTAATATTCATTTGTCATGGATATGCGAAGCTTCTCGGATGAAAACAATAATAGCTTCCCGCTTTTTCGGTTTTATAGAACCAGTTCGTTTAATTTATATCATTTTTAGTATGAGCGGTTTGTGATACTAATTCATTCTGGCTTATTTAAGGTTCCTTCTACTATAAAGGACAATATAATAATCTACTTTTCTTTAGTGTCTACAGAGGTGATTCTGAGTTTAAATGAGATTAAAACTATGGACATTACATTTCCCTACTACCTCCACTGTTTCTTGCCTTAATCTTTTATATTCCTTGACCAAGGATATATTTTTGGCACTTATCGTAAATACTAGATTTTTCAGTTCGATTCAGCAATCAAAAATGAGTAACACTTTGAATAAAGCTGTATAGAATTGTCAACCTTTTTGATTAGAACGTGTACTGCAATTGATTTACTAAAGATCGATTAAATGCACAAAACTATTATATTAAAGGACCCTAAGGCACTTATTCAATAGAAACACATGTCGGAATGTAATATGAAAACAATCATTTTTATTAAATAAATTTTAAAGATATGCAACTCACCATTCTTCGTTAAATATATATGTGCGTGTGTATATAGTTGTGTATGTAAAAGGATAATTTGTGGAGGCGCAATGGCCCAGTTGTTAGGGCAGCGGACTCGCGGTCATAGGATCGCGGTTTCGATTCTTAGACCGGGCGTTGTGAGTGTTTATTGAGTGAAAACACCTAAAGCTCCACGAGGCTCCGGCAGGGGATGGTGGCGAACCCTGCTGTACTCTTTCACCACAACTTTCTCTTACTTCCTGTTTCTGTTGTGCCTGTAATTCAAAGGGTCAGCCTTGTCACACTGTGTCACGCTGAATATCCCCGAGAACTACGTTAAGGGTACACGTGTCTCTGGAGTGCTCAGCCACTTGCACGTTAATTTCACGAGCAGGCTGTTCCGTTGATCGGATCAACTGGAACCCTCGTCGTCGTAAGCGACGAAGTGCCAACAAGTATAAAGCAATTAAACCAATGCGAAAGTGAAGGCATTATGAAAGAAATAAGCTGGAAATAGTATCTAATGAATCCAATGGCATAACCGGGATTCCATATATTTGATACCATCCTGTAGAGGAAGAATAATTAAATCTATATTTTTACTAAAAATACTTTGAAGGATTGGATCTAAAAGAGAATTAAATATGTGGGAAAGTTTTTAGAAATTGTTTTAATATTTTATTTAAGTTAAAGCAATAAAACCATCTTTATTTAATTGTTGAAATTTCTTTAAGTATTATTTTATTAAATCATTGGTGAACCTGAGCCATAAAAAAATGACACTGAAACCGGTAATGTACAAAAACAAATTTGACTGTTCTGGATTTGCGAAACGAATAAGCAAATGCTTAAAAGTAGGTTTAGAAATCGTTATTATAGATTTCGCTTTTCATTTCTCAACATCATTTAGTTAAATATTGAGGAATGTGTTTACAGTCTGTGAAAAAGTCCTGCATAACTTATAGATTCACAGATGCTAAATAGTATGTCATTTCGTTAGGAAACAGCATTGTTTACAGCATGGTATGCGACAAAAGTATAAAGTACATCTATGCAGCATGTTCAAGGTGTGTTAAAATCAATTCATCTATCCACTGTGGTAATTTTTCTATCCAAGGTAATGGTTTTTGAGAAGTTTTCGTTAAACAATACGCAACTGACAGCCAATGATTTTCAGAGCACATATACACTTCTCCAAGTCCAGTAACAAGAAAAACGCCACCCGCCGATTTCATTTTTTCTGGAAGATTCAGGTTAAGAGAAATGAACTGCCTAATATAACGTGGAGCATTCTCGGTAAGACGCATGAATGCCATCTTTGTGTTTTCGAGAATCCGTACATATTGCAGCAATCGATTGTATCTCTTAATAAGAAAACGAAACATTCATTTTACTGCCATCAACAGAGCTACCTTTTAGCTAATTTTAACTTAATAATCATTAATTTCCATAACTTTTTGTGAAATACTAAACTTCAGTAAAATTTCTAAGTAAAACAAAGAGACTTTTCCCATATTGCGCCCTTATTTGTCAGCTGTGCAACAGTCGCTACTATACCTAACAAACTCTACATTATATAGAAGTCACCATACTTCTCCTTCCACCAAATACCTTAATCTGACTTATAACAATAATGGAATTTACACTAAATGCATTAAAAATTAACCGATTTGGAAGTTGTAGATGCCTCACCATTTGGCAGTAGTACACCCAAACGATTAGAGGTGTATTTTGCACCTGTGAAACCATAAGTAATGAATATATAATTGACAAAATCTTAAAATATATGTACATACATAAACGCACACATTGGGCTGAGGGAAAATAGCTTGAGCGAAAGTTCTGTGTGTTGTATATAATATACATACGATGTCACATATATTATAAAATAAGTGGAAAAGAACATCAATAAAACTGAGGTTATCTGTGAAATTTGAAGACAAAATCGCCTTTAGTTGTACTGAAATTTAAGTACAACAAACGAGGAATTTTTCAATATCAGCTGAAAAGATTATTGGTAACTTAAGATAATTCATTTAGGAAGAGACCTTGCATTTGTATCCAAACAGTGAAACAAAGTAATGAACACGTTCCGACCATGTTAGTTCTCATCAGCTGATGTACATTCCTATTGCTTACATTTCAATCTCACTCAAGGGATACCTGAGAAATTTTCCCTGCTAATATTTTCACTTGCGTTATTGCACATTCATGCATTTTATATATATAAACATATATGTATATATGTCTGTATGTACGTATATATGCATGTAATTATATATATATATATATATATATATATATATATATATATATATATATATATATATATATATGTGTGTGTGTGTGTGTAATGTATGTTGTTATTGTTGTTGTTGGCACTCCGTCGCTTACGACGTCGAGGGTTCCAGTTGATCCGATCAACGGAACAGCCTGCTCGTGAAATTAACGTGCAAGTGGGTGAGCACTCCACAGACACGTGTACCCTTAACGTAGTTCTCGAGAATATTCAGCGTGAGACAGTGTGACAAGGCTGACCCTTTCAATTACAGGCACAACAGAAACAGGAAGTAAGAGTGAAAGAAAGTTGTGGTGAAAGAGTACAGCAGGGTTCGCCACCATCCCCTGCCGGAGCCTCGTGGAGCTTTAGTTGTTTTCTCTCAATAAACACTCACAACGCCCGGTCTGGGAATCGAAACCGCGATCCTATGACCGCGAGTCAGCTGCCCTAACCACTGGGCCATTGCGTCTCCACGTACGTATGTATGTATTATACATATGTGTGTGTACGTGTGTGTGTGTTCACATATTCAGATATGAATAAGAAACAGTGCTTGTGTTGTAAACATTCTCGAAAACAAATGCGCAATGTATGTTCTCTGCTTGTTCGCGATTGCGCGATGACGATAAATCCATCAAAAAATATAAAACACCTGGTGAGTGTGCGGTGTCGGACCCATGGCGGTAAGATTGTGGTTTCGATACCTGGATTGGAGGGAGCGTTGTATTCTCGAGCAAAACACTTCATTTCACGTTGCTCCAGTCCACTCGACTGGTAAAAATGAGTAATGCTGCGACGGACCGGCGTCCCGTCCAAGTGGAGAACACATGCACCATGGAAACCGGAAAACCGGCCCCAGGCTCCTTACAGAGTAATGTGGACTAACCAACCATATATACATATATATGTGTGTGCGTGTGTTTGTGTGTGTATATATACATATGCTCACATGCATTCATACACACATATATATGTAAGCATACATAGACAAACAGCAGACATACCTACATATAAACAGACATTTACACACAGAGGAATACATGTATTATATACATAATACACATTCACAGACAGATTATGCTTTCATACTTTAAATAGATACATATGCATGCGTTATACCTGTATAATATATGTATACATGCATTATACCCATACATACGTACATAACAGACATTGCATATATAAATAAATACATGATCAGATACTTAATACTTTACAAACATCCATATAAACATAATACGTAATACATATATGCATTACAGCCATCCATATATCTATTGCGTAATACACTACGTACATTAAATACATATGTTACATACGTTAATCCATTCATAC
>NC_068985.1:79653213-79658213 GCF_001194135.2 Octopus bimaculoides
ATGAGTATGTGCATATATATGTACATGTATGTACATATAGAAGCATATCTGGGTATATGACGTTGCAAAAACATATGGACAAAATGATAAACAAAGTACAAATAACACACAGGCCACATAGGGAACATATCCTTCATCAGCTGCCACCATTAAAACACTGGCGTTTCGAAGAGTTAGGGCAGGACGCATCATTAAAATGGCTCTTCCCACGGACACAAATTAAATTTGTTCCATGGAGGACAGTGGCGGACGGAATATATATATATATATATATATATATATATATATATATATACATATGGGATATATATATGAGTGTGTGTGTGTGTGTCTGTGTGTGTGTGTGTGTCTGTGTGTGTGTGTGTGTATGTTTGCATGTGTCTGTTGTGCTGTGAAAATTGTGTTACAGATAGGTATTATGATGATGGAACAGTATCTCCAATAGCTGTCACGTGACACTTTACCTGTCACCTGATGCCTACGGTTGGTCGTGAATTCCATCTCTTCTGTACCATTCTAGCCTATTGTATATTGGTACAAATCGATTCCAATACTTCACTGTTATTTTATGTTTTACGTTATTGACCCCGGAACCATAAAAGGAACAAATATGACCACGGCGAGATTTGATCTCAAAGTATAAAGAACTTCAATAAAAGTGGTTTCAAATTTTGGCACAAGGCCAGCAATTTCTTGGGTGGGGCAAGCCGATTACATCGACCCCAGTTCTCAACTGATATTTTATCGACCCCGAAAAGATGACAGGCAAAGTTGACCTCGGCGGAATTTGAACTCAGAATGTATAAACGGGCGAAAGGCCGTAAAGCATATTGTCCAGCGTGCTAGCGATTCTGCGAGCTCGCCGCCTTAAGAGCTTCAATAAATATCGACTGCTATTTTGTTTTGCGCTTAAGCGATTCTGTCAATTCATAGCCCTTAAAAATTCTGTGACATTTTACATTAAATTAACATTGATTTCATTGCCGCCGAGACATATTACTATATTGTAAGAAGAAAGTTTTGTCCAAATCATAGAAGTAAAATAAACCCCAAGTATCAAACAAACAAACAAAAATGTAAGGACATATATTTTGTGGAGGCAAGTACGGTTACTTAAATCGTTCACAGTACCTCATTGGTACTTATTTTAATTGATCTTGCAAGAATACAAGGTAAACAGGATCTAAGTGGATATTCAACACAGGAGTTAAAGTGATGTAACTAGCAAAGCATAGAATCAGACGCTCTAGCGACTCAGTCATCCAGAAAGAGCAGGGTAGTTTCTATCAAATTGAAAACCTCTTTCCATGAAAGAAGCAAAAATGAGTAAACAGTCCAGTCGTAATGTAAACAACAGTAATGTAAACAGTCGTAAATCTACCTGTGACGTCATGCACACGTCATAATGTTCTCTTTCTTAATTTCCGTTTTGTGCTGTCCTACATATCGGGCTGTCTTTTGACAGTTTCAGTAGCACATCAATATTTTTCTCCTTTTTTTTTCTGGTCAGAAAAGCTTGTTTGCACCTCGTTCAGCCTTTGGCCATATCGGGGGAGATGGACGATGAAACTCGTTGTCCATAGCAATCCTTATGGCGCAATACAATCGATTCAGCGAGACGGCAAGAGAGAAAGATATATATATATATATATATATTTATATGCATATATATATATATATATATATATATATATATATATAGAGAGAGAGAGAGAGAGAGAGAGAAAGAGAGAGAGAGAGACACACACACACAGAAAGATATGGGGTGGGGAGACAGACCGGTAAGCGAGAGAATGAAACAAGATTCGATCAAGTTAAGTTGACTGCTTTGGTATTTGAACTCAAACGTATAGAGCTGGAACAAATTTGTGTAAGGTAATTTATCCGCCGACGTGATGACTCCACTAATTCGTTGCGTTACGTCATAACCATGTGATAGTGACCAAACCCGTAAATAATATCGGATATTCTTATATATAAAGTGACAATGTTGAGGTAATTTCAGTAAAAGCTTAATTTATTCACGAACATGAAAAGAAAGAAGAAAACAAAACAAAAAGGAGAAAATAAATTCTTAATATTCCTTTATACTATAGGCTTATAGTCTGAGATTTTCGAGGAGGCGAGCTTGTCAATTATATCCACACCGAAAGGTAAAAACAAAATCTGAGGGCTGTCACTAAGTACTCTTGGCTGGCGTGCAGACGATTCTGTCATTTCTCCGCCATATAAAAAGGAAAAGCATCATATTAAATGTCACAATGATTTCTGATTTTAAGAAGATTCACCACATTTAAGACAAGTTGTTAACATGATTATAATTTTAGGATGATTAACCGCATCTTTGGGGATGAAAATGTTTTAATAATCTGATTTAGATGATGTTTCAATTAGTTTGGTATCTGTCATCAGATTCCCGGTTCGAACTTAAAACATGGTAGTAAGTATAAGTCCGAGAATAGGACACATAAGAGCGATTGGTGATTGATCCAATCGAAACGTAATGTAGGTATAAATATTGCAAATGTTTCCATCTCTAAAAGTATAGTCTTATTAACTTAAGGAGATATCAGGTAAAAATTAATGAAACACATGTTTAAAGAAATACCTACTTCTCTATTTAATGGACTCTATCTGTAACATCATTAGAATATTCCTTAAGCTTGTAAGTTGTGAGCCATTCATGAAAAACTAGTTTCTATCGAGTGATTCCAGAAGATATTTGCACGAGTAATTTTCGATTGCTTTTTCCAAGACTACAACATGAATTGAACTCAGTACTATGAGCAACGGAATTTTGCCACTGATATATACCTTCCCGTCACTAAGCTCATCAGACATCAACTAAATATGCAATAGAATAAAATTCACCGCTCTAGGTATTAACTTTGCGTGTCTGGACGGTTATCCATAATAATTTGTGGTATTACAATTTATGACTATATACCAGTTATATTTTATATCTAACAGAAATTTTTGAGCTCCATCATCCACAATTATTGGAGAACGCCCACATATCGGAGTTTAAATTCCGATGAGACGTTTCTCCATTTTCATTCACATTTCCATATTTTAATTGCGATTAGGAGTATAGTCTCCATAAATAGCCTCTAGCTGCTCATAGCATTGCGTTGTTTCTTGGTAAGAAAAAAAAATCAATAATTGCTAGATACTTAAATTTCTCTATTTTAAAATAACTGTAATTTATTTTCAAGAAAATTGTTAATAATTGAAACAAACAATTATTAGATTATAAACAAAACACAAAAGGTTAAATACTAAAGGGAATATTAACTTTCCCAATATGCAAAACAGAAAGATTGGAGCATTTTAAATGGTGGTCTTTTAAAAGTTTATGTACACCCGGGTCATTCGTAGTACCTTCACTGAGTTCGTAGGACTTCAAAGAATTTTTGCCTTGTCTTTTACCAGTTGAGATGCCTTCATTTGCAGAATCCCAGCTGGTAAGTACTTGTAATACTTGCGTAAGGAATTCCCTATCCTGGGTTTCGAAAGATCCGTTATTTTTGTTATTCTGTGAAAGGAGACAGAATTCAGATCCAGAACGCACAGAATCAAAACACATGTGCAAAGGTCTCTCTTACGATTCTATCATTCTATCACCCTGGACAGGTACTTAATTAATTTATCGATCCCGAAAGAATGAAAGATAAAGTTAAAAGACCTAATTAGGGTTTGAACTCAGAACACAAGGTGTTCAACCAAATACCGTAAGGCATTCTATCTGATACTGTAACGGATCTACCGATTCTACATGAAAAATAAAAGGCTGAAGCAAGTCAATTTATAATCTTCAATAACCACTAATTTGACTGTGGCGGTATTTATTAGCTGGCGGGACATTCAATTAATGTCAAGACCTCGATCTCATACAGGTATTCAGTTCAACACTTTAACAGCTCTATCAGTTTGCTGCCACTTGTAGTAATTTTAACAACTTCATTATTGCTGTTAATTTTATCATATTCGGATGAACGAAATCTCAAAATCGAACCTCGAGGAATTAGAGTTTAAAACAATACAGACATAAATAGTGCGTGGAGGGTTTGTACGCTTCAATAGTTTCTTCAAAGCTAATTGATTAACCAACTGTAAATATCGTAGAAGTGAAAAGATCGTGTTGTTGTTGTTGATGATGATGATGATGATGATGATGATGATGATGATGGTGGTGGCGGTGGTGGTGTTGATGATGATGTTTTACAACGAGCACAAACTACACGACCAGTGACTGACTTAGTTTTATGTAATTCGCTGTGAACCACAAAGATCTTTGGTATGGACCACTGGCGATCCATACAACTAAACGTTGTAGTCTATATGTAGACTTTATACAGGGTTTCTCTTAATGATAAGAAATGTATTATGATTGTGTCGGTTATGCATTACCCACATTCCTTAATAAATGCTCTTGCCAGTCCTGGTAACTTGCATTTAAAATGTAGCCCATCATAAGGAGATATACAGTGTACAATTGCTTAAATTGGAACAAAATTCCGTACTTGTGAAGTTACAAGTAAAGTGGAATGCTTTTGTTTAAAAAATCCCTTTAACATATATATAAATCAACTAATAACCTAGATCAGATGAGCCTTTTAATTTGAGTCTGTCTCCGACTCCCATTGTTCCTACCTCACATCACCCATCATTTCACCACAGCCTTCGTAGACCACTTCAGTACAGAATATCTTCCGATCTTTGACTAATGATAATGTTCTAATATAAATATAACAATTTATATATACATATACACATGTATATATATATATATATATATATATATATATATATATATACACTTATAAAATTTTCTATATGTGACAGTGGATTTTCATCGATGAGTTCATGAATCTTGGTTCTTTTCCCTAAAACTATATATTTATATTTTATACTGTGAAACTTAATTCAATTTTAAGTTTTAATAAATTGAATTTAATTGAGTTTTTACCTGTAAATTTGGATTTTTATCCCTAATATTA
>NC_068985.1:79658229-79661788 GCF_001194135.2 Octopus bimaculoides
TATTATAACCCGATTTCATTCGGGTCTACTCGGGCCACATTTTAAAGACAAGAAATTTTGCCCTAAAGGCCACGCATTTCGATTGAGCAAACTCAAGGTTGCCATGCAAACTCTCCAACACATCTAACATAGGTGTGCAAATTTTCAGGTCAATCCGACCACATTTACTAACACTTTTGCCGGCACAACTGCTTGTGAGACAACATCCGCCCTTTTCCCAAACATATAGTATATATATATATATATATATATATATATAACACAAGGCATAAATAATACCCATTATATATTTTTCTCCCTTGTAATAAATTTGGCTTACAGATGTTTCCAGTAATTATTATAGGTTCGTTATGGATAGGTTTACTCAACTGACACATGGCTCGGTTGAGAAAAATTGAACGACAGGAAATTAATGCTACTTTCGTCAGAATCATATCTGGCTGTGTGTGTGTGTGTGTGTGTGTGTATGTGTGTGTGTGTGTGTGTGTGTGTGTGTGTGTGTGTGTGTGTGGTGTATGTATGTGTAGTGTATGTGTGTGTGGTGTGTGTGTTTGTGTGTGTTTGTGTGTGTGTATCAAAGATAATATTAAGAATATATAAAGTCAAAACTGTATCAAAATGAAAAATATAATTACGTCATATGTAAACAAACTTAAGTTTGTTTTAATGTGAAAGGACTTCTGGATCACGTAACTTATACCTGACGCTTAATTAAACCCGATGGTTTGAAAGAGGAAGCATGGAAGTGGAAAAACATTCATATTGGTGTGTTTTCTGGTACTTATCGACCTCAGTGGGGTGGGAAACAAAATTTTATGCAGCAGTGTTTAAATTGAATGCTGAAGATATGCACATAAATACAAGGTAATTTTCTACTTCATTTCACTATTCTTTGCGGCACACTGTCTTTGGGAACAAGACACAGATTGTTCACTCTTATTACGGAAGTCTTTTCTGTAATTATAACATCTTAACGTTCAAAATCTTAAATATCATTATAATTATTAGCATTCAATCCTTAGCGTGTAAGCTTAATTGTGTTCCTGCATGCATATATATGTGTGTGTGTGTGTGTGTGTATAAATATATATATATATGTGTATATGTATGTATTTATGTATAAAGAATAAAATGTTTTGAATGGAACAACAATGCACTATAATACCAAAAATGGACTATATACCTGTTGTAATTTAGTTATCAATAGTCCGATGATATTTCGTAATACAATTCCTTCTTCAGATATTCTTAGATGGAGTCGCTGCTATAATCGGTTTTCCAACGGCTTTTTTCGGAAGCGTCTCAGCAGTGGTCTCACGAAGCTCCTTCTGGAATTCCTCATGAAAAGTGCGTGAGGTCAGCTATGTCTCAATCTCGTGAGTGTTGGTACATCTGTGGCGCTGTTTCTAAGTTATGTATTATACGTGCAGCTTCCTTTTTCCCCCTTTTTTTCCTCTTCTCTATTTTTTTTTGTTATAATCAATAGATGAGCATATCAAAAATAAACCTACATGCATCCAGATGCAGCTAAATGATATATTGATTACCAATCTCCAGCCTGTTGTTAATTTGGGGTCCTATTCTGTGTATGAGTATAGCTTTCTTAATTCTTAAATTACCCAAATTTTTTCATTGGCCTCAATTATGACTGTTAAGCTTTTGTCGGTGTTCCGGCATCTGTCTAGATGTTTTCTGAAGGAGGAGGCTCTGGTGTTCATATGTTCCTTGATGCGGACGTGTAACGGTCTTGTTCTTCTACTCACATAGAACTTGTTGCATTTGTTACATTGTATTCTATACACAACATTTACCCGTTGGCATAAATCTGTGTCACGGATGGGACAATTTGTTAATGTGCATTGATTGTTGTCCCTTGTTCGTTTCTTTGTGAGGTGTCCTCTCAGAGAGGGGCCGGAGTGAGCTAGTTGTATATCTAGCCCTTCTCGGATGGCTGTAGTTATCCTCTCGCTAAAATAGGGCATTTTAAGGAAGTATGTGTTGCTGGGCTTTCTATGTGTTCGGCGTGTTGGTCGTCTTGGGTACTTAAATCAATTTACAATGGATCTAGGATACCCGTTAGTTTTCAATATATCTAGGAAGCCTGTAGTGTGGGTCACCTTGTTCTCCGTTCGGCTGCATTTGCCTTGGATGCGTGCAAGTTCGTTTCTGGCGTATCCTATTTTGGCACCGAGTGGAAGTGCAGAATTGTATTGGACAAACATATCTCTACTGGCAGCTTTCCTGTAGAACTCGGTGTGGATCTCCCCTTCTTCTGTTATATTCAGTTTGAAGTCAGGTAATGATAGTGATCCAGTGATGTCGGGATGTTCTATAGTGAACTTAATGTTCATGTCTATGTTATTGAACGTCGTGAATATTCTGTCAGCCTCTTCACGGTAGGTTGTAAGTATGAGGATGTCATCTACGTACCTAGTGAAGAAGGCGCATGAGCGGCAGATGTTGAGTGCTCGACGTTCCAGATGGTTCATATATGTGATAGCTAGTAGGCCCGAGAGACTGGATCCCATGGGGAGACCTTTTATCTGTTTGTATATATGGTCATGGAAAGAGAAGTAGGTGTTGTCTACGATGATGGACAAAAGCTGGTGGATATCAGCTGCGGTAAGTCCAAAGCATTGGATGTTGGACGGTATTATGCAGTCAATCAATTTATGCATGTATGTATGTATGTATGTATGTATGTATGTATGTATGTATGTATGTATGTATGTATGTATCTATCTATCTATCTATATATATATCTATCTATCTATATATATCTATATATCTGTCTATTTATATATATATATATATATATATATATATATATATATATATGAAAACGCATGGCTCAGTGATTAGAGCATCATATATGTGTATACGTGTATACGTACGTATATGTGTGTATATAGGCTGGGTGAAAGAACAAGTCTGTGCGTTTATGTATAATTTAGTTATTGCAGTTTACAATTAATACCGATACAATTGTACATTGGTTTATATGTCTCTTTGTTGTAGTTTTATTAAAGTTAGTGTTTAATCCTGCCTATATATTAATTGATTGAAATAATGTCGTTAATAAGCTTTTACTCTCATATTATACTACGGAAGACGGTATGGATTATAATTTTTGTATGACTTAATAGAGTTGTCACTGTTTAGTTACGTATTTAGGAGCGGTTGCAATTTACTTATTGAATTTATTTATTGACACGGTTGTACATTGCGTAAATGTGTTTGAAAGTTGTGGTTTCTTTGGTTTGCTTGTTTCCCAGACAACACTCATTTTAGTGCTCTTGACACCGTCGGATTGAATGGTACTGCCCAGGTGTCGAAACCATAATGACATCCATGGGGCAGCTGATGATGGAGGTATGTTGGATTGTTGGTATGGCTGTGGAATAGTATTATAGCACCTCCTTTGGATATATATATATATATATATATATATCTGAACGAGGTATTAACAGGACACAGATGTGTGTCGATAGCCAGCTGGAGGAGATGTTCAACAGTAACATCCACCCTTAGGGGTCAGCCACATTTAAGTGTCAAATAT
>NC_068985.1:79662477-79663833 GCF_001194135.2 Octopus bimaculoides
ATATATATATATATATATATATACATATATATACACATACACATACGTAGCATTATGTATTGTATAGCCAACATGACTCGAGTTTTTGTTCAATAATCTATTATGTCGTTTTTTCACATGGCATAATTATTTTTTTATATTATTATTTTATAGTAATTTTCCTATAATGCAAACATTGTACAATATTATGTTTCGATAACAGGAATGGTAGGCTGGCTGACGTGATCGGCAGTAGAATATCAGACAGAATTCGTTGATGGTCGTTATGGTACCGGGTTAGTTATAACCTTATACATTCAAAATTCAAAAAGTTTCCCCTTTCCAAATTCGAGGAAATAACATACCAGACTGATACCAGGGTCGATATAATCGACATTTTCATCCCCACTTCCAACTAATTTTACCCCTTTTAACTATAGAAGAAATCTTTACGTGAATTGTAATTGCTTGGCGGCGGACTGGCACATTGCTTACGGCATCGTTGTTTTCCTTTGTTTTTCCCAGCTGTTTTCGTTCTAAATTTTGCCAGACTTGATTTTTAACTCTCATCTGTTTTGGTACCAGTTAAGTCCACTGGCGTATGGTAGCTGTTGTACTGGATGTGCTGCCACAACCAATGCCACCAAATTTCAAGCAGGGGTGTTAGAAACATTTTCCATTAAGATTTGTGATTAAATTGATGAATAAAGTTAATATTTATAATGAGTTCGCTCCCGGTTAAGTCCTCCTCTGAATATAAAAAATCAACAAATAAAGATACTGGAAAACTTTAAAAATAACAACGGCTTTATTTCGTTTCGACGATGCTGACGCCAATAACTTTATTTCCTTTCACCGATATAATAATCAGTAGTCACAACCCCAGTATAATTTGTAGTTTTGTACGGATGTCAGAAATTAAGTTTTAATTGTTTATTTTTACCAGAAGGCGATTTATTTGAATTCATTTTTGTCCAAGACTGGTTACTCAAGACAATTACATAGATTTACTTCCGTCGCAATTTATATTTGATGTTTCTTGCATGAAATGCTCAGTGACGTTTGATGTTTAAACCCAGTCAACTCTAATCGAGTAGATCAAAGTTCAAAAGCTTTTCATCTGAGACTAAGAATTGTTGGAGCATACAAAAAATCCTGCAGCATTTTCTCCTGTTTTCCGCGCTCCGAGTTCAAATCTCCAACAGAATAAAATTCTGTAGAGGGTCGATGAAATATAAAAACCAGACTCGGGATTGGAGGAATAAGTACAATGACAGACACAAAGAAATACATATACATAAATGTACACACACACGTACGCACGCACACACACACACACACACACACACACACACACACACACACACACACACACAC
>NC_068985.1:79664535-79667571 GCF_001194135.2 Octopus bimaculoides
ATATATATATATATATATATATATATATATACATATATATATATGCACGACACGCCGCCTCAGTTTCCTCATGTCTACCAACTTCACTTACAAGGCATTGGTCATCTCGAGGCTGCGCCAGAAACATCTTAACGACACAGCCATGTCTGCACGAGAGTTTTAACTTTTGATTTCCGCTTCAGCTAAGGAAGGCTAAAAATACAATATGTCACATTGGCACAACACATTTCTAGGTAATGGTTACTCGTTATTGCTTGTTACTTATTTTATGGATACCATTTGACTATGGAACAGCTAACTCTGGAAAAGGCTAAGATAAACTCAAAACTGGCAATATTTCAACATAGAGCATGCATATGTGCGGATATATGTCAATCGTCTTATACACATGCAGGTATATGGTTTAATCTGAGATGTCTTATACACAAAAATCTTACACATTTGTCTAATATACAGCCATACGTGTGAATTTGTCTTTCACACACATGGCTGTGTGCATGTACGTGAAATGTGAATGCAGGAAAGCGAAATGTTTAAGAAATGCGCTTCGCAATGATGATGTGCTATGTTCGATCCTACTGCGTGACATCTTGGATAAGAGTCTTTTACCATAGTCCCTGGTTGATCCAAGGCTTGTGAGGAAACTTGGATAAGTAGAAACTGTGCAGAAGACTGATACGATGGATTGTACCTATGATTCAAAGGTCAAGTCTTCTGACACACTACATAACACTGTATCTGCCTGCCGATTATGTTAAGCGTACATGTGTCTGTGGAATATCCAGTCAATTATATGCTAATCCAATGACCAGCCATCTAGTTGATTGAACAACTGAATGTTCCACGTCGAAATCGACGGATATCCTTTTACTTTTTTGTCTGTCCTTTCCTTCATTTATTCCGTTACCATGGTATAGAAAATATACAAATAGTATTGAAACCAGGAAATAAACTGAATTATAAGAAAGCGACACAGCATGCTACACAGACTTTAAAAGAAGTATTAATACGACAAGCACGGAAGGAAATATTTAAATTACAACTACCAAAAAAGTATATTAAAAAATAAATATTACTATAATTACTGAAATGGCTTTAAAATAATATGTATATAGAAAGTAAATAACATTTTGAAGTACTAAAAAATTGATAAGAATTAAATGAAAGAGAAAGATTTTGAATCTTGGAAGGTGGTCAAGATTCGTCTAGATAAGACACATGCACGAGAGCAATTCTACTGTATATTCCTGGTGTTATTAGTCAATAAAGATGTTGACGTGTAAACAGAAGATTTATAATGTGTCAAATAAAATGTTTCCGTTAATAAGAACCATGATTAATACAACATAAAATACAGCATAAATAGGTGACGAATTGGCAAAGTCGTTAGAGAAAAGCGAAAAAAAATGACTTGTGTTATTCATTTCAGATCAATTTTGATTGTTAGAGTTAATACAATAAAATACCAGTCAGGGGTGGTGAATCGGCGGAATTGTCTAATGTCGGCCGAGGTGCCTTGCACTAATTTGTTCCAGTTTTCTGTGTTCTGAGATTTTGGATGGTAGTCTTTATTCGTTGCACAGTTTAAAACCACCACCTGGTTCTTGGATGCCTTAAGCAGAGTTCAGTCTCTTTAAAACCTTCGGGGTTAGATCTCCTTTCTTCTCACCAGTGTCGAAAACTATGGAAAAAGCTATGGGCCATGAACGCGTTTAAATAAAAAGCGTTTAAATAAGTCACAAAGAAAAAACAAAAGTGTGTGATAGAGTAAGTGCGGCAAAAGATATAAGAAAACCGACAAGAACAAAAGGTAAAATGTGGGCATTCAAATTGGACAGAGTTTGGATGGTTTTTCTAAGGTGTTTAGTTATTCCCCAATTTTGATATTATTCAGACTGTATGCATCATATACCTAATGTGCGAGGGTTTCACATCATTTGGGAAACAGAGATTCAGTCTATTATTGCTTCTTGTTTGGTAACGGAGAACATTGTTCTATGCATAAAATGTTAGCTAGGTGAAACAAAGATTTTGCTTTTCTTCAATCATACTGTGAAAGTCCTGAAAGAATGTCAGTCCTTGGCCATTTGACATTGAGAAGGTTGAAGTCCTAACAGGAGCACACTGTTATATTGTACCAGTTTAATCACTACTTCTATATTTTTTAGGCTTCCCCCAAATTTTCTACAAGGGATTGAGGCATCTAATGAACAATATGTTGTACATAAAGTTTTATGGAATTCGTTTTATATATACAATAAATACGTCACAAACACGCCTCTCGAGTTTCTCAGCAGTGGTAACAGTAATTAATATTATCGTGGTTGAAACGCCACTTCTGATCAAAAGCTGTATCTCACACATCTATTTTTTGTGCATGAGCAATGGCGTTTTCAGCATCGATGTACATAGCAATTCCATCATGGTTGCCCATATTTCTGTTCAAACGAAAGATGTCATTCCGTGGTGTGTGCTAATGTTTGTTGTTAAACAGATTTTAGTTAGGACTATGCATGGTGCCTGGTTCCATAACGCAAAATCTCTCAAATAGGGATATTTTTACACATGTATTTCAGTACGGCCACTTCCTTAATATGCAATGGTTGATCTGGTGTTATAATTTGGGAGAAGGAGGTATTGTATGAGGCAGTCATTGCAATAAATACTTTATTTGTGCTGATGTTGTCTTTGTATAGTGATGAAGTGAATAGCAGTATGCGTTTTCGTTGTCACCCGGTCAGACGCTGCACTAGTCTCTCTACCTACTCTACCAGTCTGCACGTACAAGCACACAAATACACAAACTTGCACACACATAGGCTTACATATACATTTATACACATAAATCCAAATATTTTGAATAAATCTGTGTGTGTGTTTACGTGTATAACATATGCATAGTAACCTTATATATAAACATAGGATATGCAGATGTGCAAACATAAGTACATACACACAGACTTCCTTATGTATGTATGCATGTATATATACTTATAAAATATGTATATATGCGTTTATATATATATATATATATAT
>NC_068985.1:79668052-79670552 GCF_001194135.2 Octopus bimaculoides
ATATATATATATATATATATATATATATATATATACATACATATCTACATAATCATGTGTGTATGTGAACGTGTGCGTGTGTGTGTGTGTGTGTGTGTGTACGTACATATGGATGGATGGATGGATGGATGTTGTGAATATAATATCCAGTAAATAAACCAATTTTGTTATATTACATATTTACATACGATGTGAAGGAAGGAAGATGGAGAGAAAACACTTTAAAATTCAAATCAAATATGAAAAGCAACCATATGTATTTCCACACCAATATGTACACGCGCACATACAATCATCTCCCTCCAGATAAAAAAAAAAGTTGAACAAATTCGATTTTTCCCTATTTCTTAAGAAACTTTCAATGAAATTTCACGTCTCTTATCTATATTTATCTCCGTTATATCTCACAAGAAATAATTTTGTCAGGAAAAAATAACAAAAAAAAAACAACGCTGTGAAACATTCCACTTACATAATACATATAAGTAACAGTACACCTGTCACAGTTTTACGTAAAGGCAGAAGTTCTGCTACGTCTTAACAATAGAACTATATATCGACATATTTACTATCAAAATTGGAAGTGGGCAGCGAGTAAACATAAGCAAAACGTGTGTTTATCAATCTATCTATCTATCTATCTATCTATCTATCTATCTATCTATCTATCTATCTATCTATCTGTTTGCTATCTATCTATCTGTTCATCTATCTATCTATCTGTTTATCTATTTATCTGTCTATCTTAGTATATTTTTTAGAACAGTTAATTCCACAGAGCATTTGGTACATTACTATTGAAAGCCGTGTAAATAAGTTTCTTTTTCTTGTATACGTACGACACATCACATACACACATAAATACACAAACACATATATGCATAGACGCATGTGTATCTTTGAAAAGTGCGTCATTCTATCTATCTATCTATCTATCTATCTATCTATCTATCTATCTATCTATCTATCTATCTTATGTATGTATATATATATATATATATATATATATATATATATATATATATATATGTTTCTCCATATGCCAACATCTATATATCTATCTGTCGATATATTACTGTCGCTCTTATAATTTTCTCTATCACCTCCCTTCCTCCCTCTCCCTTTCACTCTCTCTCCCTCTCTCTCTTTCTCGCTGTCTTGCGATATGTGTGTGTGTGTGTGTGTGTTTGTGTGTGTGTGTGAAGATATCTATATGTGTATATTTACGTATTTATATGTATTTTTATGTGTTTATATATATAAAAATATAAATATAAGTATATATACATATATGCTCAAACGCACACACTCGCACACATACGTACATATATGTACACATGTCTATACGAAAACATGAGTATATATTCATATGCATATAATTAAGATGTATACTTCCACATGTTATATCACACCATATACATTATATTACATTATATTATATCGTATTACGTTGTATCATATTATACTGCATATATATATATATATTATGAGGGCCATCAGAGAATCTGTTCATCGCTACATGGATTCCACAATTGCAAGTTTACATGAATACCTATATGTATATGCGAGAGAAGGCGTGTATGAATGTGTGAGTCTGTGACCAATCGCGTGTGTTTGAACGGTGGCATACTTAAGGTATTCACTTTGACTTCGTCATCTCCCGAGCTTCATCGTGTCGCGTGCCCTTGGGTTGCCCCAAGTATTGTGGATGAAATTGGATAGGCAGCAACTACTTGAAAGCCTACGGAAAGCCATCCGATGAGATGTACTCGTAATCCAAAGGATCCAACTGTGTCACTCTGTCTGTTATTAAATCTGATTGATGATTACTGTAAGGGTACATTTCTCTGTGAAATACCGAGCAACGTACACAGTATTTCAATGAAAAGGTATTTTTTGTTGATCGAACAATTGGAACATAGAGGTGTATAGATAGATAGATAGATAGATAGATACATAGATAGATAGATAGATAGATAGATACATACATACATACATACATACATAAATAGATAGATATGGATGGACGAATAAATGGATACGCACACGTGTAAATATCTAAAATACTGAAAGACACTGACGGCATTTAACAGAATGTACAAGCATGTCGTCAGCCGTGACATTACAGTGAATCGTGACGATTTCGGCGCTGGAAACACACACACGAGCACGCGCGAACGTATACACGCATATATACGCACACATGTATACACATACACACACACACATACAAACAATCATATATGCGTGTATGCGCGCGCGCGTGTGTGTGTGTGTACATAGTTTGATCTAATGCGATGGATTCAAGTGCTTCAATAATCCTAAAGAGAGGTATTCACGGCATTTAGCTGCAATAACCCGATATAGACAGCAAACTGGAAATTATGATGTTCATGCATTTCCTTTCTCTCACTCCCTTTCTTTTAGAATGTATGTGTGTAGATGCAAGACCATAAACACACAGTCGCACAAAATATTTACGTGCGTGTATATATACATA
>NC_068985.1:79672379-79676602 GCF_001194135.2 Octopus bimaculoides
TCTCTCTCTCTCTCTCTCTCTCTCTCTCTCTCTCTATATATATATATATATATATATATAAGTACGAATGTACACGCTCGTGTGTTTTGTCTATTTTGTAATATGTTTGGCTGTCATTGAGCGAGTGTGACCACGTGTATTTTTGTGCGCTTTTGTGTATTTACATATTTACGTTTTGTGTTTACATGCGTGAATATGTTTGTCTATATGTGTATACGTGTTCGTATGTGATTATTACGTTCATTGTAATTGTGTGTATTACAGATATAAAGTCTATTTTCGTGTGAACAAATATATGCTAGCTTCTGCTTGTATGTAGTTTTTTTGTGATTATGTAACATTAAACGTTTGTATATGTGCAAATTTTTATCGGACGTTATGCTTATATGTGTTTGAATGTTTATGATCGTCATCCCCTTACAGACATATGTACATACAGATATATACGCATACCCATTCATATACATTTGTATATGTGAAAACGAACGTGTATGAAAATGTATATGCGTACATACATTCCTACATAGATATATGCAAGGGCGTATGCTACACCTATATATGTACGTATGTGAATATCTGCGTACCTTTTATATGAAAGTGCGTATGTGAATATATATTTTGGTGTGTGTGTGTGTGTGTGTGTGTGTGTGTGTGTGTGTGTGTGTGTGTGCGTGTGTGTGTGAGTGTGTGCGTGCGTGTGTGTGTTTATATATCTACGAGTTGTATATAAATGTATTTGCATATATGTATATATTTCTATTTATATGACACAAATGAATAGCGTGTACCAGAAAGAAAATAAAGAGCAGTAAGTTCATGCGGTTGAGTTTCACCCTTTCTATTTTAAGCTAGAAAATATCCGAGACCCTTCCTCACTCCTTTTTTTCCGGTTCTATCTTCTAAACCCTGTACCGCGGAAAGAACGTTATCAAATTTTAATATACGACAGAAACTAACACAAAGTTGTTAGGATGTGCACTCTGAACGTGGCCCTCAACTCCAAAGCAATCAATATAAATTAATCTATATATGCATGTTTGTGTGTATTTATGTATGTATGCTCTCTTCTGTTTCAAAAGATCTGAAACCCTCCCATAAGAAAGAAGTTGGTTTCTGACACAGATGCAAAGTTCTGTCGTTGGAATGTAGATAACAAAAACAAATTCTTATTTTAAACTCGAGAAAAGTCTTGCATATTTTTACTGTTCCACTCACTGATCACATTTGTAATGTGCGAATTTGGTGGTTGATTTCCCTTTCTGAAAACCTTAGTTTATCCAGATTGTCACTGAACTATTTACTAACAAATCCAAGTGCACCAATTTTTATTGATGTACATGTGAATCTGTAATCTGGATATAGAAAATGGAGGTTTCCAAGCAGTTGCCCATAGTTATATTCTTCCTCTTTGATTTTCAAAGAGCTAGTCGTATCAGCTGTGCAACTGACCATATGTATAAACGGTGGAGGAGTAGGGACCAAAATCGGACGTGGTTCCTCCTGATGATGTCCTTAGCTGCTGGATCCTATAAAGGAGCTGTTGAGATAGCGAACCACGAAACGTGGTTGGAATTCCTCCAAATTCCTCCTGTTTGTGCGTATGTATGAAAGTATGTATTTATGCATGTATGTATAATGGAACTTCATGCATCTTTAATCTAATGTTCGAATGATTATCCTCTGTAGATCGGAAGCTAGAAACCTGGAGTATATAATTTCTGAAATTTCAGTTTTAAATTTTTTTGCCTTCAGTAGGATGCATAGTAACCTCATTCTCAGTGAGGCTTGAACTCAGAAGTAAATATGGCTATGATTTTGTCCGACGCTCTACATACCTTGTCCTCTCCGTTACCCCTCTGTTTGTTTCAACTAATAATATTTCCAACATTTATGTTGATATTTAATATGACCTTAATAATCATAATAATCTTAATTCCTAGCATAAGAATAAATTTGAGAAACAGAACAGTCGATTTGACTGTGATACTCAACTACTGTATATTTTATCTACTCGTGTAAAGATAAATAGCAAATTCGACCAGGTGGTATTTGAAAACGAAACCTAAACTCCTCTAACTAACTATCACATCATGAGACTCTGATATTTTTCCTTTGCTAGAATTATTAATATTTAACATTTTTATTTCATTTCTGACATAAACTGAACGACACAAATTTTTGTGGGTTAACGAGATAGTAGTCTTTATCGTCTACAATGGATTGTATGGTGGATCGGTGGGTTATTAGACTGTCGGACAATATTATTTGCGGTGTTTCTTTCAGCTCTTAACGTTGCCTGCTCGCCTGCGACAACACAAGGCTAAATTGCATTGACATTGATTTTTTTCCCTCGACAAAATCGGTAGCGTGGAGAAGAGCAACTTCCAGCACATACAACTACAAGTCTCGCTCGTAAAAGCTAGCCCAAGTCTGCGCCCTTCAAAAGAACTTTCCAGATAAATGTAGATAAATGCTCAATTCTGGCCGTTAAAGAATTCAAAATCGATTCTGGTATTTAATTGGTATTTTATTTTATTGACCTCATGAAGATGAAAAGGCAAATCCAGCGAGACGAGTTATTAGCTCAAAACGTAGAAGATTGTAATTAAATACCATAAAAGATTTTTGTTCGACATTCTAGCGAATCGGCCAATCCAGGTTCCTTTAGCATTTATATTGAATTTCGACAGAAATAACAATTAATAGCATTACACGAAGAACTTTAGCGTTATTTGGAAAATTATAAGATCGTTGGATATTTAAAGAGAACAGTTGCGTACACGTAACTGTATTTTATGTAAAGCACTTGACTTTGAGATGACATGAAGTCATTATAATATACTAAAGGTACAGTGTTAGGAGAAAATATCTTTCAAAAACATATTCTTTGTTTTACACTTGTCGGCTACTCTGCCTTGAAAGGAGTTATATAATATTCTTATTTAACGTCAAGAAATTCGAATGTTCTCTGAAAAGAGCTACATACAATTGTCTATGAAAAACGTATGATCATATATTCCTGCCAGTCAGTTGTGATTATGTTATAAAAATTATTCAAAAGCTGCAAAAAGATATATAATAATGCCTACTGCAAGCGCTTTAAATTATTTTAACCATAGTATAAAATTAAAAACATAATTTAAAATATTATTCTACAGTGGTACGTCTATACTTGCGTTGCTTTAAACAAGTTTTATACATTGTACTACTTCCCTTTTCTTTCAAATCAAAATAAAGTGCGCCTGGCAGGGCCAATAAATGCAGTGTAGTGGGGTTGCCCCAGTGAAACAGATTTTAAGATCATATTATATATACATACATACATACATATATATATATATATATATATATATATATATATATATATATATATTCAAATATACATACAGACACGCGCACACAAACACACACACACAAACACACACACACACACACGCACTCATGATTTAAATTTTTTATTTCCTAATCAGTTTCCTTACAACTTATATGATATACATTTTGTCTATCATGGGATATATCTTCAATTTTCCTACTGTATTCTAGCAGTCAATTGTCTTATAAATAGATATTGTACTTATAATAGATTATGTTTTGAATTTCGTTCCATAGTTTATCAGTCAATTGTCTTACGAATAAATGTTGAATATATAATTGATTATCTTCGATTTCGTAACAAAACTTAGCAGTCAATTATTTTACGAATAATATAAATGTTATGTCTATACGAGATTTTGTCTTCGCTTTCGTTCCATAGTTAAGCATTGTATACACAGACTGCTGCAGAACAATATTATTGATGATACTGATTTCTAAACATTATATTCACGCAGGCTGGCGTGGCTGTGTGGTAAGAAGTTTGCTTCCCAACCATATGTTTGATATCATGGCACCTTCGGCAGGTGTCTTCTACTATAGCACCGGGCTGACCAAATCATTTAGAGTAAATTTTGTAGAAGGAAACTGAAGGGAACTCATCGTGTTTATATATATATTGTTACGATCAGACAAATTCTAATGTAAAAAAAAATGGGTAAACTTCTGATCGCAACAACAGAAATTGTTCAAACAGGGAAATTAATGTTCGAAGATTGAGATTATGTTCAGCCCTCAATTGTTTAAAGGTAGGTGGTGAACGGCCCCACCCGTATGCAACTCCGTCTCTCGTTTTGGTACTATCCGCGCCAAGCTCTCCCTTCATTATATTATAGGTATACATAACAATA
>NC_068985.1:79676632-79677606 GCF_001194135.2 Octopus bimaculoides
ATATATATATATATATATACAGAGAGAGAGAGAGAAGGAGATTGTGTGTGCGCGTGCAACTTAGTGGTTCGGCAAAGTTAACTGAGAAGATAAGTACTAGTGACGAATCGTTCGACTAAAACCTTTAAGGTGGTAACCTAGCATGGCCGGAGTCCAATGACTGAAACAAACGATAAAAAAAAAGTTAATATACAGCCGCCGATTTTGAAGGGAAATAATCGATTAAATTGAAAGTGCTGGATTATTATCTATGGTATTGATTCCGACAATGGTGGCACAAGACATAATTAAATACATCTCCCTTCTTCCAGTGTGTCAACTGCGTTAGAAACAATAGCTTTTAAAGCTAATGATTACTTGTAACACAGTGGTTCTCAACTATTTTTGTATATGGATCCCTTTGATTACTATTTTATCCTGACAGACCCCCATTTTCATTTCATATTTAGAAACTACCTTTCGAAATTCTTATTTTGTGTTTCACACACTAACTTGTGTAGGTTGAACTATGTAAAATTTTAGAGAGGGAAAAACCTACATCCAAAGTAACATTTTTTCATGGACCCTTAAAATACTACTGCGGATCTCCATTTTTTCTGTTTTTTCTTTCTTTCTTTTTTGTTTTGCTTGCGTGGACCTCCAAAACTCTTGCATGGACTCCTAAGGGTCATATGGACCCCGGTTGAGAACCACTGTTGTAACAGGCTTGTTGGCACTCCGTCGCTTACGACGTCGAGGGTTCCAGTTGATCCGATCAACGGAACAGCCTGCTCGTGAAATTAACGTGCAAGTGGCTGAGCACTCCACAGACACGTGTACCCTTAACGTTGTTCTCGGGGATATTCAGCGTGACACAGTGTGACAAGGCTGAACCTTTGAATTACAGGCACAACAGAAACAGGAAGAAAGAGTGAGAGAAAGTTGTAGTGAAAGAGTACAGCGGGGTTTGCCACCATCCCCTGCCGGAGTTTCGT
>NC_068985.1:79681941-79682790 GCF_001194135.2 Octopus bimaculoides
TGTGTGTGTGTGTGTGTGTGTGTGTGTGTGTGTGTGTGTGTGTGTGTGTGTGTGTGTGTGTGTGTGTGTGTGATTAGCTTACATTTTAAGTCTACCAAACCTACTCGCAATGTTTTGGGCAGAGCGGGGTTATATTAGAGGACACTTGATCAAAGTAACACGCAGTGAGACTAAGTCCGAAACTAACTGTTTGGGAAGCAAGCTTAAGCAAGTTCGAGTGTTGAGCTGAAATCATCGACTACGGAACGCAATTAAAGACAGAAATCAACATTTTTTGACATAATGAAATAAGCTTTATGAGTGCTGAGTTGTAAACATGCTTATCTGTGTAACGAAATCAATTTTTTTTTACGGAATGAAACAATATCATTAAAGATCAATAACTAAATTTATACATCAAAAAATAAAAGTAAAAGTAAAAAATATTTATAAATTCTGGAGTTTCCGCTTGTCCCGTTTGCAGTAATTGTTATATAATTTGATGAAATTGACTCTTATAAAAGAGCTGACGGCGAAATGAGATAGCTATTTAGTAAAAGTCGTTTTCATCAAATTAAAAAATATGTAAACTTTACAAGTGCTTTTGTTTCTGTATTGACTTTTTTTTCCTGTTATTGAAAATGGCAACATCTGTTTTTAACAGCAGATAAAAACCAAGTCTCATACTAATTACTAGTACAGTATAGTGCATATTTGTTAATTGCACCAGTAAAATTCTAAATACAGTGAATTAAAAATGGTAAAACAAAAGATATTTTCATAAACTTTGTCAGCTTTTATCATTACTGTATATTTGTACAATGTATGTATGTATGTATGTATGTATGTATATATATATATATATATATA
>NC_068985.1:79682800-79684298 GCF_001194135.2 Octopus bimaculoides
ATATATATATATATATATATATATATATATATAGTCAATTCGAATAAACGAATAAAATTTACGGACAAGAGGGTGTGCTGAGGAAATAGATTAGCTTGAGTCTATATATGTGCGTATGAGTCTATATATGTGTGTGTGTGTGTATGTGTGTGCGTGTGTGTGCGTGTGTGTGTGCGTGTGTGTGTGTTTGTATGAGCATGTGTGTGTATACATGTGCATATAAGCATGTGTCAGGTCGTGAGTGTGGAAATATATGTACGTGCGTCTATATGTGTGTGTGTGTGTGTGTAAATGACAGAGAGAGGCGATGTGGTGCGTGTGTAGGTGTGCTGTTGTAATCATGCGCGTGTGTTTTTGTGGGTTCGCACATGATTGTGGGCGTACGTGTTTACGAGTGTGTGCGCGTGTGAGTATGTGTATATGTACGTATGAGGTATGTGAGGGTATGTATATGAATGCTGTGAAGGGAACTTTGGCGTGGCTTGGAATTTGAATCAAGAATAACGCAAATACTTTTATATTGGCCCATTCTTTGATGATATGTAAGAAGTACGGGTTTAGAGAAACGTAAGCAGCGTCGATTAATAATTTTTGTTATACCTTCAAACCTTAACAAGATAACATAAGGTAATGCTAAAGAGTCAATTCTTCACTCATTAGCCAACCTCGAGTTCGACTTGATTTCACCCTCTCATGAAAAAGAGCAAGAACTGTTCAATTTTGGCTTCGATAAACTAATTTTCATCTTGATGTTAAACAGCCGTTAGAAATTCATTTTTACAATAATTAATTGCAGGAAATTTAATAAATTCAGTGTAACGAAACGTAGTCTTAAGATTCACATGGGAATGAATTCAAAACTAATATATATGCATACATAATATACATATACGTACACATACTTTATATACATACATACACACACACATACATATATAAGCATACATACATACATACATACATACATACATACGTACATGTATACATACACACACAAATACACACACATACATATACAGGTCAAATTTATAGAAAACAAAAGACGAAGATAGGTGAAGGAATAACAAGTAGGTGTATTAGTTTAATGCTCGGTAAGAATGCAAAAGACTTTGAAGTTTCGAGCCTACGTTCTTTGGTAGAGAAGATTAAGAGGAAAAAATTGACAGTGAACAAAATAATGTGTAGGGGTATAAGATCTAATAACAAAATTATCAAAGAAGGAAGCAAACACATGATGTACTATGAGGGCGGCTTTATTATCACCCGTGCGTGTCTCGGTTGAGAAGGGAGTCAAACAAAGAGTTACCATATCTCCGAAACTCTTCAGAACGTGTTTCGAAATGGTCATCGGAGAAAACCACCGGGGTGGCGGCATCCAAACCAATGGCGAGCTGCTCGCCCATATATATATATATATATATATATATATATATATATATATATATATATGTGTGTGTGTGTGTGTGTGTACACATACATACTAATATATATATATATA
>NC_068985.1:79685168-79688869 GCF_001194135.2 Octopus bimaculoides
TGATTCACTTGCAAAGTGTTGAGTAAAATTATTTCGTTGCAGACCTCCTTTGGGTCTTTTTATTATCACTACGACACACATAGTCCCCAGTTGGTAACATTGATTTCAAGGCCCTCCTAGATGAGAGACTGGCATTCCACTTAATGTCTATGTTCCATGCTGGCATGGATTGGAGAGTTATTAATGTAGAAATATGGTATCATAGCTACTAACAGTTGAGGGTTGCGTAGTCTAGACGGCGTTTTTAGATTTCACTATTCTCTTTAACCCGGGCAAAGCCGGGTATTTCTGCTAGTATATATATATATATATATATAAATTCATAGATACCTATGTAATGTATATATGTGAGCGCGCGTGTGTATGTGTGTGATCGTTGTATGTGTATATGCATGTATGAATGTATATATGCACGCATGTATGTATGTATGTGTGTGTGTATGTATGTATGTATGCATGCATGCAAGCATGTATGTATGTATGAATGTATATATGTGGTACTTGAGTGTACAGTGAAGAGCCCCTGAAAAACCAAATCCAACTCTCTCTATATATTGATATATTGTAAGTGTGTGCGAGTGTGTGTATGTATGTGTGGGCGTTCGCGCGCGTGGGTGTACGTGCGTGTGCGTCTGCACGCGCGAGTTTTTTTTTTCTATCTTCGGGCACGATCGTTCTTAAAAATAAATACTGAGGTCGACATGATCGGCTAAACACATCAAGGCTGTGTCTCAGTATGACCAAAGTTCAATGACTGAAACCAAATAAATAAACGTTTAAAATAATATCACTAGTTGTTTCTTCGCTTTAAGACAAGGCAGATTCCGGGTGTATCTTCGATACGTATTTGATCACCCTCATCTGGACAATAAGACCCAATCGACAGCAGTAGGATTTCATCTCTGAAAGTTGGGAAGGGTGTATAGCATGCTATCGTTTCTGTCACTCCACATTGCAGTTCATCAATAGTGGTTTAATGTAAGAAACACTAATGAGACTGGCTAAATTCCAGGTTCACAGTTGAAACCTTGACAGTGTAGACTTTGGCCTTTCATATCTCTGGTACTGTACCAGTAATGTGATGAGGTCGACTTTATTGATTGTATCTGGTTTCTTTATAAAATAGTCAAATGTGTCAAGAATCAATAATTGAGGTTGTTGGATTAACAGAAACGGTAAAGGGACGGCAAGATTGTCTCGGGGTACTCATTACAGTTGCGTTTTTTTTTTCTGTGTTCCAGCTTCAAATCTCACTGAGGTTGACTTTACTTTTCATCCATGCTTGCTCGATGAAATAAAGCACCAGTTTAATATAGGTTCGATTTTATCAGTTATACTCGTCCAACAAATTTGAGCCTTTTCGCCTGTGTAAGAAACCAATAACGTAATGTAATATAATACTAAATAATATAATATATAATTTAATATAATGTAATGTAATATAGTACAATACAACAATGTAATATAACAAAATACCATTGAAAGAAGCATAAGAAAACAAAACACTAAAATATAATGTGCATAATTGCTTGCATGCCTTTTCACTTAATGGCGGATCGTTCAACATAACAAATGTCGGTCGCTCTGAGACAAGATTCTTTTCTTTGATATTTAGAAAACAATGAATTTAGAGTGTGTTATTGTTGCCTTTGACAACCATACCTTGTTGAAGAGAAATCTGACGTTATGATCGTCGTTCTAAATTTTTAAATATCGTTGTTGCTGTTGTTTTTTTTTTCTCCTTTTTCGCTTGGATATCATAATGTTGTTTCTTTGGCATTTATCGAAGAAAACATCCAATTAACTATTACTATAACAAGCTAATGTGAACGACAAAATTATAGTGAAGAATATCCGTCTAAACTTTGATGAACGGCTTTGTGTGTTGTGTACTGTATAATCAACACCAAACGTGCTCTCAGCAATTATTTAGTTTTGCAGCAACCAAGACGACTGAGAAAAGAAGAATAAATTCATCACAATATGTCGACGAGAAAGACGGTATTTGAAGGTTTATTTAAATTTTTTTTAACATTTCAAAGCGAAAAATCGCCTTATATGCCATGTATGAAAATGTGAGCATTTGGATAAATGGAATCATGCAAGAATACAGTCTGCCGACAAAAACTCGTCAGAATGTCTGCAGTATATATGAATTGAAGGCAGTATAATATCCATGAAACCAAGAGAGATTATATGTCACCTCTAGAACTATTAGCAATAGCAGCCAAGTCTCGTGAAATCTTATTCTACCAACTGAAACAAAAAGGACAGGTTGTATATTACACTTTCATTCTTTCGGGGTCGATAAATTAAGTAACAGTTGCGTACTGGGATCGATCTAATCGACTGACCCTTCCCCCAACATTTCGGGCCTTGTGCCTAGAGTAGAAAAGAAAGAATATACAAAGCCTCAGATACACTATGACTGTAGAAAAGATAGAATACTCACGGTTGGAAATCCTTTGACTTTGGAGATTGTTCTATGAGAATTTATTAATAGTTACAGAAGAAAGTGGTGAGTTTTCGATTTATAGTAGAATGAAATTATGTGGGATTCATACTTCTCAAATTGCAAACCTAAATCTGACTTTTCGTCTTAAAAAGTGGCAGATATTTAGAGTTCGGGCTAAACTTGAAGATGTTTTGGTCCCTTTCTTTTCTAGGAACAGCTTCATGTATTGGTAAGCAATCAACAATGTTAAAGAGCATAAAGATTAAAATTGTAATTAAGGAAAATTTAAATGACATGGGAGACTGGAAGCCATCTGAATTTCAAATTTTGGCACTAGGCCGACAATTTCGGGGGTAGGGATAAGTTAATTACATCGACCCCAATACTCAATCGGTACTTATATTATCGACCCAGAAAGTACAAAAGGCAAAGTCGACCTCGGCGGAATTTTAACTCAGAACTTAAAGACGGACGAAATGCCTCTAAGCATTTTGCCCGGCGTCCTAACGATTCTGTCAGTTCGCAGCCTTATAGCCATCTGAATATTGGAAAAGAGTTATGTATATCATGATGGTTCGCACCAGACATCAAAATACCGACATCATGACTGCTGCTCAATGCTTTGCGAACACTGAAAAGACCGTAAGACGTAACAGTGCCCAATAGGAAGGAACACAGCAGACGTTCTGACTGTGTCTGCACGCTCAACTTTACCCCCCACATCTTGGGCTCAGTTCAGATGGCTATGTGAAGCAGCTGGAGACTGTGGTTAATCACTCGTTGGAGAGGGTCGCTGCTGGAAGGCCATATGTATAACAGCATGATTCGGCTCGTTGCCATATCTCCAGAAAGAATCAGATGTTCAAATTCCGCCGAGCTCGACTTCACCAGCCCCAATTTCTGACATCCTAATTCCCCCAATTGTTTTCCTATGAATTATTGTGTGTATGTGTGTGTGTGGGGGGGGGGGGCAGTTCGAGAAAAACACGGACCGCTATATTTGCAAGGCCGAGGTTGTTGGCCAAGATCAAGGACACTGAAGAACGCATGCATCAAGTTCCAGAACCGTATTGAAGACGAAGCAAAAGCCGACGGCGGCTACTTTGAGTAAACTGCTATCTCCTAGCCCGTGCCAGGGCAACTGATACCAGGACAACTGATAACTCATACCTGGACAATTGATATCTAGGACAACTGATGTATAGGACAACTCATACCAGGTATAAAGTGATTAATATTTAATTTT
>NC_068985.1:79688879-79694566 GCF_001194135.2 Octopus bimaculoides
CACACACACACACACACACACACGCACACATACACACACACCACAACCACACCACATACAGAGGCACACAAACACACATTACACACACCACACACACACACACACACACACGCACACATACACACACACCACAACCACACCACATACAGAGGCACACAAACACACATTACACACCACACACACACACACACACACACGCACACATACACACATACACACACACCACACACACAAATACATACCGCACACACACGTACACACACGCATACACACACGCAAAATTTCTTCAAAATTAAATCTTTATCACATTATACCTGTTATGAGTTGTCTGGTATTACTTGTCTGGGAATGAGTTGTCCTCGTATCTGTTGCTCTAGAACCTTCCCAGCCATAATCGAATGTTTTCCTTGTATTCTAGCCTGGCTGTAACTAAATTTCTCCTGTTCTGTCGAATCTCTGATATCACAGGTGACTATGAATCGGCACTCAGTGAGAAGGGTACCGACAGGCGTCCTGACTGCCTCCACACACCATCGTTCGACTTCACATCCTTGAACAGACCCTTAAGCTCGGTTTAGACGGCTATGTGCAGCTGTTGGATACTGTAGTCGATATCGGGTTGGAAGGCCATATATGTGTAACTAAATTTCTCCTATTCTGTCGAATTTCTGATATTACAGTGAGTGTGTGTGTGTATTTGTGTGGCTGCGCGCGTGCGTGTGCGTGTGTGTGTGTTTGTGTCAGTGTTTAGTTTATGTATTTTAACGGAATAGGAAATCAAAGTGCAAAAACGAAATCAACAAAACCTCGAATAAAATATTCAAAGTATTATATACGTCTGAGTACAAAAAAATATTTTGAAGCTATTATAAATGATTGTTAAACCAAGCGGTCGTCTTATACGCCCCATGTAACATCTAATCCATTAAAATCGATCATGGCAAACATCAATGGGTGGTCTACTTCTTACTGTAATCTATTATCAAAGTCAATGACTCAGATGCGTTGAATGTACAAGATTATCTTAGTGGAGAAACCTTCGCTGACGTGATCTCGTATATCACAATACGTTAACACTGAAGACTATTATAGAAACCATTTTACTTACACAAACCGTCTTACAGATAGTCACGTCACCAAAGAAGGGTCTACATTTACTTGGTAGCTTGACCTGCTAGAAATAGCAGTCAACCCACCCCCCTCAAATCACTCTAACAGCAAAAGTCCTGAATGTCAAGGAAGGCAAAATGGCCATGGTTGTAACATCTTTGATCATAGGTCTGCTCAGTTAGTGCTGATCAGGTAATAAACAACAACAACAATATCCTTTCTGACAATGTATGCCAAATAAGTGATATGATTCTACGTCTGTCTTATTAATCTTTTTTGTAATTCACCTCCGATCAAAATTTATCTATGAACAAAAGTGTTTTAGCCATCTCGTCTTATTTTTTTCAGACATAATATATCTCCATAGCTATATCAAGCAATATTTAGTTACATTTTTAAGAAAACCAGGTATGACAAGACGGATATTTGAGTGATGAGCCAGGGATAGTTTTAGCCGTGAAGAGACCGTTTAAATGTTCTTTTGCTGATTCGGATGTACAGAAATAAAAGTAATGTGTTAATAGCTCTGTGGAAAGTGACGGTTTTTATCTTGGGACATAATCCCAAGGAACGCACTTTACAACCTGGTATGCTCGATTTAAGATAGATAGAAAGGGGGAATTTTTCAGAACGTCTATTCACTATAGATGCGATAACAGAACAGGGTTGACAACTCTACTCTAACAGACCAAAACAAAAAAATGTACTGAAAATGTGTTCAATTCATATAACATAATATGGGACGATATGGAGCGATATGGGACGGTGCTGGCTTTCGACTGAAAGAAGAGACGAACAGGTAAATAAATGGGCAAACATCTACTCCAAGGAGTTTGTATTACTTCCGTCCAATATGCGGTGGTGAGTAACGAAGATGAGTCGTTAGTTAATACTTTTGAACAGATAATACACTGTGGTAAAAAATAATCTTCTACACTGGATACAATACCATATTTGATGTAATCTTCGTGATATCGTCTACAGAATCTTTTTTCCGAATCGGTGGACGGAGAATTAAGGGAACGTTTTTCCATATCATTAACAGCAAAATTTCTACAGATTACAATTAGACTAATACTTGCATAAAAATGTACGTACTTAGAGAGATAACACAATATGTTGGGTAAGCTGTAAGAACCGCGGTTTCGTTAGTAATCCTCAATTCAAAAGTCAGATAGAAAACACGATCGCGTTGACCAGCCGAGAACACACAATTTTTTGTGTGTTTTTAATGCGCGCAAAGTGGATCCGATTGTGCGCGTCTGTACCAGTCTGGTACGCATCCGTGTATAATTAGATAGCTAATCGTCCAATAGGCAATGAGTGCACTCGTATGCGCTCACGCATATGCGATGGGGCATGTTTCGTTTGCGCGACATGTGCGTGTACAGAAAAATTTTAATTCTTCAGGTGGACCACAGAAAATTTTCCACGGATCATCTGAATTTTCTTGTGGGCCACCTGGATTTTCCTGTGGACTACCTAGTGGTCCACATGGACCAGGTTGGGGACTCCTGCTTTAGATTTTTAGATCTTGGCTTTGATACAAGCCTTAGTTCTTAGCTTTAAAGTAACGTATGTTATAGGGCAGGTTTTTAAGAATGCAAGGCTGAGGTGTTTAATTCCTAGCAGTAATACCCACCGACATAACATTCCAGTTAATTAATAGGTTTTTCTCAGTCTCTGTAGCATTAGAGACTGTGTGGCAAAGTTAGAAAACATTCTTAGTTATTATACTTTCGGAGACAGCAAACTGACTGGATCGTCATTGTGCCGTACAAAATACTTAGCGGCATTTCTCCCGGCTCTTTACATTATGAGTTCAAATTCCACCGAGGTCGACTTTGTCTTTCACCCTTTCGTGGTCGATAAAATAAGTACTAGTTGAGCACTATAGTCGATGTAACGACTAATTCCCACCCTCAAAATTACTAATCTTGTGCTAAAGTTAGCAATGATTATTATTATATGTTCGGATCACTAAAGATTTATTTATTATTAAGCAGACAAAATGACGAGCACCACAAGAATACACGAAGCTGGTTGTTTATGAAAATCAAAATGAAGACTGAAACATATTAAATAGATTAATTCCATTCTGTGTACAAACCATTGAGAATCTTACAAAACTCAATCAACAGTAGAAGTTTGATTATTACATAGAGACGAAGGCGATAAATAATTATAATACTGTTACAAAACTAATATCAATTGGCACTATCGCCTTTATGAGATATCGGTTGATTTGTCGACAGGAGGCGAGGAGGATGGAAGGTTAAGTTGTATATGTGTATATGTGTGTATATGTGTATGCAAGTATGTCTCAATATTTATGTATGTATATCTATATATGCATATGCATGTGTGCATACAGTACAGATGTGAACATATACACATACGCACACATATACATATACATGCACACACAAACACACACACATACACACCCAAGCATATACACACGTACATACACGCGCGCACACACGCGCGCGCACACACATGTATATACAAACGGAGGGGCAAGGGGATGTCCTGTATAGAGTGTACAATTTATGAACTGTCTAAATTCATATCAGTATCTGAGGTTTCACATCAACGTCTTCTGTCTATGAAATTTGACTGAAGCCAACATGGCGAGCAGGACAGTAAGCCACGTGATAGTAGTGATCTGCATTTAGAAAGAGATTCTGTTCATGGCGCAGTCTTTGGCAAGGTTTATGTAAGAGCAGTAGCTATATAAGAGCAGCGATTCTCCCCTCCCCGCACCACTGATGTTTAAAGGAAAGATGGGGTCCAGTATAGCGTGACCCGTTGTTCTCGCAGACATTTTCATCAGAACGCTAAGAGTAACAACAAATACTGCAAGACTGTGCCAAACCAATGCCCTGCGCTAGTGTTTTATATATTTAACCGTAGAAAGACGTAGAAAGACGTAGAAAAGCAATTTGAGATAGAGACACCAAGATAGTACCGTCAGTCAAAGAACCAAAATACAGAGTACAGAAAATCCAGTGTTTCAGAGAATAGCTGAAACTATTCAAGAGGCTGTACAAGAGAGCAAGGTAAGCTAGGCGGTTCTAGCAGATTTTCGAGCATACCATATGAAGGAGCTCGGGTGGGGGGTAAAAACAAAAAGACATGCATTCCTAGCTAGCCCATATAAGTTGACAAAACAACTCTTTTGTAAAAAGAAAAGCAATCCCTTAATTTAGTCGTAGTGAGCCATCAGCGATGATATCAAGTGCACTTATAGCGACATCAGAAGCGACCAGCCGTTGGGTTCTTCTAATGTGGTAAGAATTCCACTAGAGCCAACAGGAGAAGTCAATCTAAAGAAGTTATATTTGAGTGAAGTGAAAGACGTGGTAAAAAGGGCGAGATGTACTTCGGCACCAGATCCGTGTGATGGATCTTATAAAATCTATAAGAATTGCCAAAATATACGCCATCAGCGTGGAGGAACCTAAAATTGTCCTTCTATGGTCTGGCAACGAACATGCAATAATCAGGTCAGTTGAGAAAATTCCAGAATCCCTTCAGCAAATTAAGAATAATTATCAGAAACTTCATAAATGACCCCATTAACAACAAAGCCACCCCAAAGTCTCAACAAATGCTGATATTCAAGATTTCTGATGATCTTTACTGATGGCCCTACATACACAACTTCGACTACCAGAATTTTAAACGCTCAGCATAAAGGAACATAATTAAATAATAACACTCGAGCATTTAGTCTGTTGCTTTACTAATTCCACTATCTACCACCATTTTCTTCGCTCGCCTGGCTGTTCTACAAACTACCCCCATTTTTTTTCCAAACCTAACGAATCCGCCAGGCACAGCCGTTTTCTTAATTGCTCTACCGGTTCTATCACCCACTCCATTTTTGTGTACTACCGAATCTACCACCCACCACCATTCTGTCCGACGTTCTATCTGTTCTGTCATCAGCACCTTTTGTGCACTGCTCTACCAAATTGACTATTCCACCATTTTTTTCAAGACCGTACAGATTTTAACACCTATCGCCATTTTTGTATCCATAAATTAAAGTACTGGACATAAATAATGTTTTAATTAACTTTTTACCCGTTATTCGACGAGAATTTATTTTTACTAATGTGATTAATATCAGGTAATGTTATATTGGTATAATAATTATAATTTTACTGTTATAAAATTTCATGGCGTTCGTATAACATAATGAAATGAATACTAATTTTCAAAATAAAAATAGTTATTAAATTAAAATAAAATCGAATAAAACGTCTAATTTGTATATTTGTAATAAATATATGTTACGGGTAACAATAGCAACTATTTTATATTCTACTCGCAATTAATTACAAACCTAACATATTCATTAATTCCATATAAGGTAGCGTGACATTTTTAGCGTGACCAAGCAATAACCAACATCGTGTATTATTAGTATTGATTTTAAACACCACCTGTAAACTTAATTCTCGGTTTCTATGTTGCTTAGTTATTAGATTTATAGCTGATATTTTGATTATATATTCTCTCTCTCTCTCTCTCTCTCTCTCTCTCTCTCTCTCTCTCTCTCTCTCTCT
>NC_068985.1:79694683-79696399 GCF_001194135.2 Octopus bimaculoides
CTTGTTTTCTACGATGATGATTCAATGGCAAAATGCAATGCTACATTAGTTGAAATAATATTGAATTAATGATCTTTGTAGTGTTGGTGTATCGATGTCAACCGTGAAATCTTTGTGACGGTGCAAAAATTTCAGTCACAAGCAAATTCGCTTTTTATATTATTATTATTATTATTATTATTATTATTATTATTATTATTATTATTATTATTATTATTATTATTATTATTATTATATTTTCATTTTCATGTAAAATAATGCTGAGATATTCTGTAGAGGATCGTCGATGTTATTGCCAACTCCACGATTAACAACCACAACAACAAAAATCGAACAAAGGCAAAATAGAAATAACCGTTGCGCTATTATTTTTTAATAACCTCATTGATCCATTGAGAATGCACTCAATCTTTTTCAGGCTGCATCCACAATGTATTATCACACGAACCATAATTGATTATTTAATTTCCCTTTTATAATTCCCTCAACAGTGTGAGAATAAAGCAAAACGTTGTCATACAACGGGAGAGAATTATTTGATATCCATCAATACTAATGGCCATATCATTGACATAAATGCAATCCGAACATGCTTCCATGTTCGGCTTGCATTTATGTCATTTTCTCTGATGCTATGTCATTAATTCTGACTATTTTCTTTCTTTGATACAATTATTTTATAAAAGCATTTGGTTTCCATTCGTTTTAAATATTCTGTTTTTAAAAAGAATCAGAATTTGAAGATCCAAAACATCAAAACCTTTCTAAGAATGAAGTCTGCGTATATATATATGTATGCGTGTATGCATGCATGTATGTATGTATGCATGTATGTATGTATGTATGTATGTATGTATGTATGTATCTATCTGTCTGTCTGTCTGTCTAACTAACTAATTAACTATTTATTTTTATATGCATATGCATATATGCGTTGAGGGTGTATTTTCTTATTTTGTACTGTTGAGCTTATTTTTGCAACTTCAGTCGTGTTTTGTATCTAAAAACCTTTTATTTCTCATAGAAATTACTTTTATTCAAATATTGTTTGTAGAATCATAAATTATTTGTAACATTCTCACACTATATAAAATTAAAACAAGTCGAAAGGAATGTTTTTGTAAGTGCTCGATTAACGGATTAGCAGGAAAACGATTTGGCAGATTAACTCATACCAAATTTAATTACTGTGGGAAAGGATGGATTTTTAAATTAATTGGTTTACTAAATTCGTAATTGGAATGCAATGGCCGGCAGATAAGAGTTGAACTAAATTGCCTTGCGAGGATCAGTTTTTGGTATTTACGTTCAAAGTTTAAATGTCACTGTAATCGACTTGCTTTGAATTTTTATCCCTCTTTTGTCGATAAAACAAGTACCAGTCAAGCATTGGTGCTGATTGAATTAACTATACTTTCTTCTCTTAAATTCCTGGTTTTGTGCCAATGTTAAAACATTATTAAATTCGGTAACTTGAGTATTTAAAACGCATACCACTTCTATTAGAAGATGTTTGGCTTGTATTTCGTTCATTGCATGGCTTTAATCAACGCTTATCGTCTTTTACAGCTGTTTTCTTTGGCAAAGTTTTCATATGTTGCCTTTAAAATAAAACCTATTATTGATAAGATGTCTTTCATCTTATACATACATACATACACACAAATATATATATATGTATATATATATGTATACATACATGTATACATATATATA
>NC_068985.1:79697561-79710243 GCF_001194135.2 Octopus bimaculoides
ATATATATACTTAATGGTTAGGGTATTCGGCTCATGATCATAAGGTCATGACTTCAATTCCCAGAGACGCATTGTGTCCTTGAGCAAGACACTTTATTTCACGTTGCTCCAGTTCACTCAGCTCGCAAAAAGGAGTAGAACCTGTATTACAAAGGGCCAGCCAAGTCATACTTTGCGGCACGTTTAATCTCGCTGAGAACTATGTTAAGGGTACGCGTGTCTGTGGAGTGCTCAAACCACTTGCATGTTAATTTCACGCGCAACTACCAAAACGACACTTTACCTCTTCGAACGGTTAACGTTTACTAGCTCCCTACTCTCACTCAGGCCTCTTTGTTTTTTGTAGTCGCTCGGTCAAGTCTGTTCTCTCAGTGGGGTGTCGTGCTCCTCTCCACAACCACTTCCTTTTTGAGATTTCGACTTCCGTAGGAAACGAAATTTATTTTATTATTATTTTTATTTTTCTTTCTTTCCAACACCTTTTTGAAATTTTGCTTCCCTAGGGAGTTCAGTACCTTTTCCGCTTAGGAATTATTTCTAAATGTTCAGTTTGTTTACGTTTTCTGTTAATTCTCTTTCTCTGTCTCCAACATCAAAATGTTGAGATGAATTTTTAAAATTTTCTCTGTACCTTTTTTTTTTTTTGGCAACAATTTGTCTAAAATCGATTTTATCGTTCGAGCGAACATTAGCTCTGCAGTCGACTTGCCTGAAGTGGTGTTCGGACTGGGTGTTATTCTGCACAGCCTTAAGAATTTAGCGCTTCATCATTTCCTAACTCGTTCCTTGCTTTATGTAGTGCTCTCTTGAAAGCATCTACGAATCGTTCTGCTTGCCCATTTCACTTCGGGTGGTAGGGCGGAGTAAACATGTGTTTGATTGCATGCATTTTGCAGAAAATCTTGAACTCGTATCTTGTAAATTGTGTTCCATCGTTCGATACTATGGTGGTGTCCGAAACATCGTATCGGGCAAAAAGTTCGTGTAGGAAATTTATTGTTGCCTTCGAGGTATGTTGTCTGTACCTGCATACTTCCGGCGACTAGATAAAGCTATCAACAATGATCAAGTAGAACGCCCTATTCACTGGTCCTTGTAGTCTATACGTATCTTGGACCACGGACAATCCGTCTCAGGCCACAATTGGTATTTCACCGGTGGTGCCTTGGCTGCTAGCGCACCACCTCTAAATGATTTTACCAAATGTTCTGTGTCCCAGTCCATTGTCGGCCGATACGCGTAACTCCTCATCAAAGCTTTCATTCTTGACATCTCCGGGTGGCCAGTATGAAATTCATGTAATATCCGTTTCTGTAGTGCTGTTGGTACTACCACTCTTTGTGCGTACATTAATACATCGTTGCAGAGTGAAAAATGGTTCGCATTCGTGTTTCTCTCTTGTTTATTTTTCAAAAATTCCTTGTCCTCCTATGATTTAATTTTTATACCATGAACAGTCACTGGCAACTCCTTGAATTACATTATACATAGCGTTTTTAAATTCCTTTTCTGATTGTAATGCGGCTATCAACGTATCTTCCAGCGGTTCCGCATTCTTCGAAATTAGCCTAGATAAACAATCCGCATGGCCAATTTTCTTAGAACGAATGTACTCCATGTTAGAGTTGTAATTTAACAATATTCTACCCCAGCGTTGTAATCTGTTAGCTGTATGGATAGGAATTCCTTTCTTCGATCCGAAAATTGATAGTAACGGTCGGTGGTCTGTCTGAAGCCGAAGACTTTTACCGTGGAGAAATCTGTGAATTTTCTTCACCGCAAAAATATTCGCTAGAGATTCTCTCTCTATCTGACTGTAGTTTTATTCTGCTACAATCAAAGCAATCACTGCAATGTGCAAAGGTGCATCTATAAGCCTTTTGAGTCTTTCCGAAATTCCATTAACGATTTCCTCTTTGATACACAGAATATACAGGGATTCCTCGGAACAGGGTAGGCATCTGGAAATGATATTATATGGCCTTGCATGCCTTACTCTGGACCAAGTTATGTTATACTTAATTTTATCAGGCTGTAGTAGATGACGGTCGCGATGTACGCATTCGCAACCTCTGCTCGACCTTTCAGTGACAGCTTCCTCGCAACCCATTTCTGGGTGAGACTAGCTACTCTGTTCGTCACCTTGTCTCAAGTCTTATCTACCTGGAAGTCTGGTCCGAACCAAACCCCATGCAACTTTACCGGCCCGTCCATCCAGCGCCCAAAGACGCTGTTGGAGGGCACGGACTTGCCTCTCCAGGTGCCGAGCTGCAAGCCCACCGACTTTTCCGTGTTAACTTTCTCCTGTCAACTTTTCATATTCCTCCAATGATGTGTCGACCACTTCGATTTCTGAGGTGTTCGACATCATTACAGTAATGTCGTCCGCATAAGCCGAGACAACCTTTCCGCGTCCGAGTTCGAGCGCGATGCCCTGCAGCAGCTCTAGCTTCCGCAGAAGCTCACGAGTCAATACATACAGAAAGGAGGAGAGAGGGCTCCCTGACGGACCGATCGGGAAATCTGAAACGGTTCCGAGCGGTGGCCATTAACTTTGACCACCGAGCAGATGCCGCTGTGCATTGCAGCGATCCAACCTCTGAAGACGGGGCCTAAATTGGCTTCCTGAGGACAGCCCCTAGGTACCGATGTTCGACCCTATCGAATGCTTTCGATTGATCTAAATTGATCAGAGCCTTACCGAAGCCTGGTTTACAACCTACCCTTTCTATGATGTATCGCATAAGGTGGAGGTTGTCGAGTATGGACCTAGTCAAGATTGCGCCTCACCAACCAATTCCTTGACGACAAGCGCCAACCTCTTCGCTAACACCTTAGCCAAAATCTTAAACTCTGTGTTGAGCATAGTTATGGGCCCTAAGTTATCTAATGTATCTCTCTTGTTTTCATCTTTTTTTATCAGTGTCACTACACCCCGGCTCACAGAATTGGGAATACTCGCGTTCCGCTGCCAGTTGCAGTAGCGCGCTTCGAGGAGACCGGAGATCAAGACTAGTATATACAAAAAAAGCTCGTAGGTGACTTGTGTCTCATGCAGCCGACAAGGGCATCCTGGATTTCGGCTGAAGTTATCTGCCTTATGCAGCACTCAGAGCATGCGCCTTAGCTCTGACAATACAACCTTCATGTTTCGCAACGAAGAAATGGTCTAATGCCATTCTCGCTAGTAGCACGTCGGTTGCAATGCCACTACAAATAGCCTCGTCTAACTTAGCTACTATCTTCTTCTTTCTATTTTTATCTAATGTTACTGTCAACTTTTGCTTAACTAAATTGTTGACCCGGTGCCTGTAAGTCTTATGTGCCGGAAACATGTTCAGCTTCCAGTACCCGGGTCCTAACCTACGCGTCTTATCTAGGTCGACTGTACAGATTACAAACTTATCTGAATAGGCGACCGTTTTAAAAAGTCGACATCCTACACTATTACTATCTATTTTCCCAGTAAAAATCTTATCTATATACTATCTAGATGACCCTAAGCGGTTGGTCCAGGTCCACACTGGCGCATTAAGGAAATTTCGACGGTACCTGTCAGACAGTTGCAACTGACTGATCGCATGCTTCAGTCTTTTGCGCCCCCCCCCCCGCTTCTATCAGCTGCTCTCACCCAATCCCAGCTGGTATCTAAGATTTCGTTCCAGTCCCCCACTAACAGTAAAGGGTGAGACGTACCCAGAAGGTCTTCCAGACACCTAAAGAAATCTGGCCGTTTGGCGCCGGTAGGGTCGTAGACGGCCACCTTCGCTATTGCTCACGTCCAGGACCACCAACTTACCATCCGGGTCCCGGAAGATCGACGTTAACTCAATACTCAGCTCCTTCCTAAACAGCACTGCTATCCCACCTCCCATTCTCAGCCGACTAACAGATGCAAAGATCTGATAGTTGTTGAAAATGGGGGCTAGTGCGGGTGTATTGGAAATCTTGGTCTCACTGACAGCAAATTACATCCAACTCTAAAGACCTGAAGTCGTTGAGCGGGCGCTCCTACTTCTACGACGACCCCAAGCCTCGAACATTTATACTTCCTCCTCTTAATATGACCATGTTGACAAGCTAAAAAGAGAGGGGAAAGGTTTACTTACCTTCCTGTGTCTTGTGAAGGCCGGATGGTTCAACTTCCATAATTGGTAGGGGTGGGGAACCCCTTTAAGAGTCTCGATATGAGTTTCATCAGGAGCAAATCTTCTGGTATTCGCACGAGAAGCAAATCTTCTGGTATTCGCACGAGAAGCAAATCTTCTGGTACTTGAAATTTGCTCGTTTCGAAAATCCCTACTGTTTTGTTTTGTATTACGAGAGCCATTAGTTTCTCGTTGTTCCTTCTGATGAGTACGAAGTTGAGTGTTTTGTGTCTGTGTTGTTTGTTTGCTTGAGTGTGGTGGTCATGTTCTTGTTGTTGTTGTACCGGTTGTGTCTGTGTTTGCTGTGATTGTGGTATCTGCGGTTTCAGATGGTTGTATGAGTGTTTGTTCTTGTGTCTGTTTAGGTCGTTTGCGTTTCGGGGATTCTTGTGATAGAGATGGTGTTGGTTGTGTTGGTGTTGGTGTTATTGGGGAGATGTTTGCGTGGGTAGTGACTGTTTTTTTTATTGTGAGTGTTGTTATGCTTTGTGGAGTTTTTCTTTTGTGCTTTCATTTTTTTTTGGCGGGGGGGGGTCCTTCATCTTCACGACAGGAAGATAAAAGGTCTGTGTGTCTGTCTGTGTGTATGGCTATATTTTTATTTATGTGTGTATTTATTGGTGTGCGGAGGGGGGGCAGTGGGAGAGCTTCCTCGTTTCCCTCTAGGGTGGTTAATGTCTTTGGTGGCGTTTCGTTTGTTGTTGCTGGCGGTTTTGCCAGTACTGGTGTTGTTTGTGGATTTCGTCCCGGCGTAGGCAGCAGTGGAGGCCTTCGACCCCTTGCACTTTTTATCAGTTGAGGGCAGAAGGCTTGCAAATGAGTAGTTTCTCCACAAACTAATGCGGCCTTCTGCCCTCAGTCATTATATGCAATACCGTCTCGTTTTGGAGACGGATGTGGTCCAGGATTCTTTTGAAGCTTTCGGACTTGATCGGGAGAAATATCTCCACATCCACCCCGGACCAATCCTCCCTAACAATCACCTGTATCGGACGGTATCCGACCTTTGCTCGATTACGCATCCCAGAATCCACCACGTGTCAAGTTTTGGCGCTATTCTTTTTCCCATATGAGATGGTTACATAATGACTTTGCTGGTTTTGCAAGAAGTCATTGAATGCTCCATAACGAAGGCTTATGACTTAAAAAGCACCGAAATAGTGCCGTATTGTCAGCCCTCGCTATATACTTGATATCAACCCTCATACATCTCAGCGCAGCTTCAGTATCTGCTTGTGTTATTATTGCTGGTTTCTTTGTCTTTGCTGAGATGCATCTGATATTGAACTGCTTTTCTCCACTGCTTGAATTGCCTCTTTCGGGATGGTTAAGTTGGTCCAGGTTTGCTCATGTTTGATGAGCTTCCAGGTTAGGGCCAACTTTACCTCTTTGTTTGTGTTGTCTATGTTGTAATATTGTCTTATTTTGGCTGCTGCTGCTGCTGCTGCGAACGTGTTCTTGTTGTTTTTGGTAATATTGGTATTACTATTCTCGTTGGTGTTGTGTTGTTGGTGTTGGTTTTATTGCCGTTGTAAATGTTGCTGCTACTGCTGTTGTTGCTGTTTGTTGTTGTTGTGGTGGTGGTGGTGGGTTGCAGCCACTTGTTTTGCTGCCATCATCACTGCTTGGTGCCGCTGCCGTCGTCTGTGTTGCTATCACTGCGACTGCTGCTGGTATTGTTGCTGTTTTTGTTACTGTAACTATCTGTCGTAGCGTCGCAGCCTTTGCTGTCTCCACCGCCATCATCTCTACTGCTTCCGCCACCTTCACCATCGGCGCTCCTGTCATTGCTGCTGTTTTTGTTGTAACTAATTTCATAAGCTTCGTGAGGTTTCACATTGTTTAGGCTGCTACTGTTGTTGTTTCGTTGTTGTTGTCGCTGGGAGTGAGTGATAGGATGGGATGGGGAGGTCTTCGTCTGTACGAGGGCTGGTGGGAGAGATGGCTTTCCCCCTCAACGCTTCCATAGTTGCTGATGCCGATAATAATAGTGATGATAACGACGCCATCTTGTGTGTTTGTGTTTTTTTTACAGAATGCAATGAATGCAATGGATAATTAAATGAATACTGCCCCCTACGGGGCAGAAATAGCCACCGAATGCCTATTAACAGTTTATTAGTGTTCTTATTGTCATATTATGAGAAAAATTAATAACATATATTTGTATAGACAATGCGAAAAGCACAGTTTAAAGCATAACTTACGATGCTTGTTCAAAAGAACGTCTTACGTATCCAACACACGAATAACAACAACAACAACAACAATAACAATGATAATAATAATAATAATAATAATAATAATAATAATAATGATAATAATAATAATGATAATAATAATAATAATAGTAATAAATGCCCTGATGCAGTACCAGCCACTGGCTCTCATAGCTTCTCATCTTAACTGTACATTGTTTTGTCTTGGTATAAAAGATGGCCTACAGCAAATATTCTGCTTAATACCACAGATTTGCTTGTTATTTGTTTGATCTTAACCAGTTGAGCATGTTCCTTGGTGGCTGACGATATGTGCATCTCTGATCACGAGCAAAAGTAGTGGGGGAGCACCATAACCATGTCTTGAGAGGAATTATTTTGGGTTTGTATAATTCACCTCTGGAAACATGGGTGTTTCATTCAGCATCCTTAAACAACCCTTATTCAAGGATCATTTCAGTGGGATGGGCTACTCAACCTGAAGAAAATTCTAACTGGGCTCCACCTGCAAGGTCATGCACTGTTTATCTTGATATGAGATCACTATGTCGCGCACATATGGTTGTGATGCATGTGCCTGGTGTACCCTTATCAGATGGGTAGTAAAGATGGGTATAATGGGCTTCGTATATTTGACCCCAGTGTCTCTTTTATGGTATGCTCTGCTCTCTCACATAATAATAATAATAATAATGGCAATGAAAGATTGTAAACGAAGGGGAACAAATTTGGGAAGGGCCTGGATTGACTGTCGCAAAACTTATATGATCTCACATTCGTGGACCCTCGAGTGCTTATATCTGTTTGCAATTGCGAGGAACGTAAGGTGCTTCCTGAAGAGAAGTATGATGAGATGGAAACCTGAACTGATATCTTACGGAAAAAGCTTGAGCAACCTGGGTATTACAAGAGGGATTTTCCAGGGTGATAGCCTATCTCCGTTGTTTTTTGTTCTTCGACCTTGATATTTACGAAAATGAACCTAGGCGACCAACTAAAGGAAAAAACTCCAAACAATCAACCACCCCCTCTTCATGGCTGATTTGAAACTGTATAGAAAAGATAAAACTGAAGTAAGTTCCTAGATGAACACGGTCCACTATTTTAGTGCTTATATGAGAATGGAATTTGGGATCAAGAAGTGCGGAATAGTCTACCTAACAAGAGGCAAGGTACAGTCCATAGCAGGAATAGAATTACCGAATTCTATTAAATACGTGATTAAACAAATTGAAATGGAAGGATACAAATACCTTGCTGTATTAGAGTTCAACGAGATAATGGAAAAGGAAATAAAAAAAGCAACTGAGGATGAGGTATTTCCGAAGACTGAGGTTGATGTTGCGCTCAAAATTGAGTGGATGGAATAATGTCCAAGCAGTTAATACGTGAGCGATAGCAGTACTTGGGGTATGGAGCAGGAATTACAAAATGGTAAAAGAGAGAAATGAAGAAAATGGATACCGAGAAAAATGTTGACAATAAACAGAGCCCTCCACCCTAAGAGTGACATTGATAGTTTGTACTTGTCCAGAAGAAAGGTTGGGAGAGGTTTGATCAGTTGCCAGGACTGTATCGAAGCAGAGGAAAACAGCTTAGTATGGTATATAAAAAATGCCGTGGAGCTACTGTTGAAACATATGAAGAAGGCCAGTGTCATCAAAACTGAAAATTGTGTAACTAAGAAAAATTTAAAGAAATGAACAAAAAAAGCGTGAAGGAAAGGGAAATGTACGGTCAGTTTGCCAGAAATGTGAACGCCAAAACAGATACAGATGACCGGTGGCTATGGATAAGGAGGCGTGACCTGAAGATAGAGACAGAAGCACTCATATTCGCAGCTCAGTAACAGGCGTTAAGGACCAATTATATGAAGTGCAGAATAGACAACACTACCGATTGCAACAAACGCAGAATGTATGGTGTGAGTGGTAAAACATCGTTAGCGAATGCCTGAAATTGCCACAATGAATACAAAAGACGCCATGATAATGTGGCAAGAATGATCCTTTGGGAGCTCTGTGGAAATCACGGTCTACAAAGAGCAAAGACATGGCATGAGTCACCGAAAATGAGAATTGTAAAATCCTGTGGGATACAATGATCCAGTGCGATCACCCGACCAGACATCGGAAACCGGACATTGTTGTGGTGAATAAAAAAGAAAGAACATGTATGTTAATCGACATAGCATGCCACGGTGACAACTGGATCAATGTGAAAGAAGAAGAAAAAATAAACAACTATGACGATTTGAAATGAGGAATACGAAGGCTGTGGTCAATGAAGAGAATAGGAGTGATAGCAATAGTAATTGGTGCACTTGGAAGTATCAGCACTCAACTAACAACATGGCGAAAAAAGATTGGTGCAAATGTGAAGGTAGAACACCTACAAAAATCAGCATTGCTTGGAACGGCAAGAATTATTCGCAGGGTTCTTGAAGCGTGACCAGTAAATAAATGTCACCTTAGTCAGCTGGAAGTGGACAGCTGACACTTTCCATCATAGCCAGCGAAATGAGCTGTGAGTTTTCATATAATAATAATAATAATAATAATAATAATAATAATAATAATAATAATAATAATAATAATAATAAAATATTCAGACAAATACATAACAAAAATACCAGGACTTACAAATATATATAACATCCAGAAAATTGCACTACTGGGTACTGCACACATTCTACGCAAAACACTTTCAATACAGTAAACATAAGAGCACCACAGCAAACCACAGCACATACCCAAGGCGCACAGAGCTGCGCTCGGTAGTGAAGTGAAAGCACGTTATAAAAATAAAACTACTGAACAATAATAATAATAATAATAATAGATGCAGTACCAGGCACTGGCTAATGTCCTGAGTCAGTACCAGCCACTGGCTCTCATGACTTCTCATCTTAACTGATTGGAAATGTTATCATGTACATGTTTTGTCTTGGTATAAAAGACGGGCTACATCAAATATTCTACTCAATAACACAGACTTGCTTGTCATTTGTTTGACCTTAATCAGTTGAGCATGTCCCTTAGTGACTGACGATATGTGCATCTCTGATCACGAGCAAAAGTAGTGGGGGACCATCATAGCCATGTGCTGAGAGGCATTCTTTGGAGTTTAAATAATTCACCTCTGGAAACATGGCTGTTATCCTTAAACACCCCTTATTCAGGGATCTTCTAACAGGACCTCACCTGCAAGGTCATGTGCTGTTTATCTTGATATGAGATTACTATGTCGCGTGCATATGGTTGTGATGCATGTGCCTGGTATATCCTTATCAAACGGGTAGTCGTGATAGGTATATTGGGCTTCGTATATATCACCCCAGTGTCACTTAAATGGCATGCCCTGCTCTCTCACTCAATGATAATAATGATAATAGTTTAAAATTTTGCCACAAGTTCAGCAATTCTGGGGGAGAGGATGAGTCCATTACATTGACTCCAGTGTTTCGCTGGTACTTAATTTATTGGTCCCGAAAGGATAACAGGCAAAGTCGGCCAAGGCGGAATTTGAACTTAGAACGTAGCGACGTGAAAAATACCGCTAAACATTTCGCAAACGATTCTGTCACCTCGCCGTCTTAATAATAACAACAATAATAATAATAATAATAATAATAATAATAATAATAATAATAATAATAATAATAATAATAATAATGAGGATGATGATGATGATGATCATCATCATCATCATCCTCATAATAATAATAATAATAATAATAATGATAATAATAGTAATAATAATAATAATAATGATGATAATAATAATAATAACGAAAAAAAGGCGCGTTGGTTGATGTGGTTCCAAGTTTACAGCGCGAAGGGAAAAGGACGGGATAGTCACAGTTGGACGACCTTTGACTATAAATCTGCTCGATCAGGTTGACCTGTGGCTAAAGAACAATAACAACAGCAACAAGTACTTATGTCGCAATGTGCTAGGTGGGTACTTGGTAAATGTCGAAGCATGTCTGCCTTTGCGTATCGTACTGTGGACAATCGATTGTCTGCCTAGGTACCTTAGGTCGTGTGTTCGGTCAGGACGGATCTGAGGCCACACAGGCAACAAAATCAGCAACGATGTCGACATCAGCGACGACAGAAACAACAAAGGCAGCAGCAGCAGCAGCAACAACAATGACAACATCAACAACAATAACGGCTGCAGCAAAAACATCAGAAACAGCAGTAACAACAATATCAACAACTACCGATATTGCTATTACATCATGTTGTTCTGAGCAACGTGGCTGAAGTTAAGTATTTTTGATAATCACGATTCCATTCAATCAATAGATATCTTCAATTGAATTTATGCAATAGTTAATTCCACGCCAGTTCCTGAAGCAACTACACACCCCTCAGTTCTTGCTTTTTCTCTCACCATTCTCTCTCTCTCTCTGTCTCCCTCTCTCTCTCTCTCTCTCTCTCTCTCTCTCTCTCTCTCTCTCTCTCTCTCTCTCTCTCTCTCTCGCTCGCTCTTTCTCTCTCTCACTCTTCTTTTACTCATTCGCCGTTCTCTCGTTCACCTTTTCTTCTCTCTCTCTCCTTTTTTCTCTGTCTGATATAGTCTATTCAGTTTCACATTATCTCTCCTTAATTGTCTTTATTAGTCTCACTGTCTCTCTATCTCTCATAATATCTAGTTTCTCCTTCATATCTCTCCTCTTTTCTCTCTGTCTCTGTTTCTCCCTATGTCTCGCTGTGTATTTGTCAGTCTGTCTGTCTGTCTGTCTGTGTCTGTCTGTCTGTCTGTCTGTCTGTGTCTGTCTGTCTGTGTCTGTCTGTCTGTCTGTGTCTGTCTGTCTGTGTCTGTCTGTCTGTGTCTGACTTTCTGTCTGTCTGTCTCTCTTTTTCCCCCCCTCTCTCTCTCTCTCTCTGATAGACAGCACGAGCAAATGTTTGAAAGAAAGATGGACAGACGGAAAGAAACGAAGAAAATGATTGAATAATTGGAGAAAAAAAAATAGAAGGAAAACACTGGCAGGTGGACAAACAGATAAATAGACAGACAAACAGATAGACAGACAGACAAACGGATAGATAGATAGATAGATAGATAGATAGATAGATAGATAGATAGATAGATAGATAGATAGATAGATAGATAGGCAGAGAGATTCATTGATTGATCGATCGACCGATATAAAAATAGACAGTTAGAGAGGTAGAAAAACAGATAGCAAGATAGATAGCTCGGAGAATATAGATAGGGAGGTAGGAAAAATATAAGCGTAGATAAATATATAGGTAGACATATTGGACAATACAGACAGAGAGAAAGCAAGATATTCTGATTGATAGATAGATCAATAGCTGGGTAGGTAGACAAATAACTAGATAGAATATTTGATAGATATGTTGCTTCATAGATTGGTAGATAGACAAATAAGTAGACAAATAGAGAGGCAGACAGACAGACACATAGATAGATAGATAGATAGATAGATAGATAGATAGATAGATAGATAGATAGATAGATAGATAGATAGAAAAAGATGGTGAAAGAGAGAAAGAATAACAAAAACTAATAGAAAAAGAAAAAATGTACAATAACATATACAGGCATCAGATTTCTATATCAGTTTTTCAGTGTATGTATCTATCTATTTATCTCCAGCTATCCATGCATATCTACAAACCTCTGTATAACTAAACACATATAAATATGAGGGTGTGTATGTGTTTATTCAGAGAGAGAGAGAGGGAGAGAGATAAAGAGAGAGACAGAGACAGAGACAGAGACAGACAGACAGACAAAAAAAAACAGACAGACAGACAGATAGATAGACGGATAGATAGATAGATATAGACGCACCCCTCACACTCAGTAATAGATAATACGCATATGTGTGTATATTTATGTGTGTATATGTATGTACACATATAAACACACGTACATACCTAACTATCGATTCATTCATACGATTTATCAAATGTTTATCTCTCTAGATATCTCCTTTTAAACACTTTCACTTCATCCTCCTTTTCTCTGCTTTCTTTCTCTGTGTCTCTCTCTCTCTCTCTCTCTCTCACTTCCTTTCTCTCTCCCTTTATCTCTCGCCCTCTCTGTCTTTCTCTCCGTCTCTCTCTCTTTCCTTTCTCTCTCTTTCACCCTTCTTTCCACACATATCAACACCCACACGTACACACAAACACACGCAGTACATGTTCAACCAGTCATCGTTGTCACCACCACCGCCACCACCGTCGCAAATACGACGACGACCACCAATACTGCCGCCAAGCGAACTACCACCACCACCACCACCACTACTACTACTACTACTACTACTAC
>NC_068985.1:79710875-79711494 GCF_001194135.2 Octopus bimaculoides
TGTATGTGTGTGTGTGTAAATGCACATAATAAGAAGCTTGCTTCCCAACCACATGGTTCCGGATTCAGTCCCACTGCGTGGCACCTTGGGCAAGTGTCTTCTACTATAGCCTCGGGTCGACCAAAAGCCTTTAAAATGGATTTGGTGGATGGAAACTGTATGTATATATAGCTATGTGTGTGCGCTTTTGTGTCTTTGTTTGTCTCCCATCACCGCTTGACAACTGGTGTTAGTGTGTTTACGTCCCTGCAACATAGGATCCTTGTCTGGGATGCTACATGTGGCAATTTACCTAAGAAGGGCAAAATATCTAAGTATCGCCTGTCTCTCTCTGACACACTTGTGGTCGAACCTGCTGTATGTGGAGACCTTCGGCGTTTTTGCACTCAGGTCTACATCCCTGTTCACAGCTATCCAAGTTAGAAATGGCTATCCGCAAGTGCAAACCCCGTGAATCGGAGTGGCTGTTCTCATGCGTCTTCGTCATTCTTCGGGGTAACGCCTTTTCCATTTTATCCGCCGGAACCATGAAGTGGACTGAAATGTCTTATATCTCTTAAACTGTGTCAGGCCAATTATTATTACTACTTTTGGTAATGCTGTAGGCCTGGTACTAATT
>NC_068985.1:79712151-79713744 GCF_001194135.2 Octopus bimaculoides
TATATATATATATCATAGACAGCCATGCCGTGCGCAATGTTTTACCAAATAGGAAAACTAAAATTGCCACTAAATGTGACTATACATATATATATATTAGATCGCTAGCCACTACACATTCTTTATTTTCTCTCCCTGTTTCTTTCTGTGTTCTTCTCTGTGGAAGAGCGTAAGCTTGAAACGTTAAAGATTTTTTCACTTCCCAAGCGTTAAACTAATACTTCTGTTTGTTGTCTACACCAGCTGTCTTCGTCTTTTGTTTTTTTGTTTTATGAATTCTCCCTATATATATATAGAGAGAGAGAGAGATATATATATATACATACACACACATATATATATAAACACGCATATACATGTGTGAGTAAATATATATGTAGAAAAAAAATACATGTTTTTTGTATGCATGGGTGTATATATGTGTGTGTGAGGGTGTGCATATATAGGTCTTTGCTTTTGCTCCAACTCCACTGCTTGACCACCGGTAGTGGTTTGTTTACGTCCCTGTAATATAGTGGTTCCGTAATAGAGATTCGATAGAATAAATACCAGTCGTCAAACATAAGTAGCTGGGGTCAGTCTGTTCGAATAAATCCTTCAAGGCAGCGCTCCAGCCTGGCTGCAGTTCAAAGACTGAAACAAGCAAAAGAAAAAACGAAGTGTGAAAGAAAAATGTCTCCGCTAGAAAAAAATATCGAATAAGACGCTACATTGAAGATGAAAGTCGTTGCATTTGTTATCTCTTCAAAGAACAATGCTGCAGAATGGAACTATGAAGTGAATGAAAAGATGACATCTCGAAGAATTTGCCAGGCAAGGCATATGAAGCAAGAACTGTTATCTATCACTGGCCTGAATTAAAAATTAATAATCAGGTTCAATTAATGAAAAGCCAACAAACTAGTTGTACTGTGATTTGAACTATCTTATTTACTCAAGAATTCAATTGGCCAAAACCATATCAAAGTGAAGGCCAAACTTTCAAAGCAACAGCAGACCGTTTGTGCGCATGCTCCACGAATGGTTGCGTTGTGCAATTATTTGACAAAATTTCATAAAGAATAATTCGTGCAAAGACGTGTAATATGAGAAAGAAGAATGTAAAAGGAAGGATGGCAAATATTCCCTTCGTGTTATTCAAAACCGTACACCAATCTCTTTACACAAAATAATCGGAAGTATTTTCAGCAAGATAGGCGTGGCTGAGTGGTAAGAAGCTAGCTTCCCAACCACATGGTTCCGGATTCAGTCCCACTGCGTGACACCTTGGGCGAGTGTCTTCTACTATACCCTCGGGCCAATCAAAACATTGTGAATCGATCTGGTAAGCAGAAACTGAAACAAACCCATCGTATATATATATATATATATATAGAGAGAGAGAGAGAGAGAGAGAGTGAGAGAGAGAGAGAGAGATATGCATGTATATATTTATGTGTGTCTGTTTTTCCCCCTGCCATTGCTTGACAACCGATGCTGATGTGTTTACGTCCTCGTAACTTGGTGGTTCGGCAAAAGGGACCGATAGAATGAATACTAGGCTTGCAAAGAATAAGTGCAGGGGTCGATTTCTTCGACTATAACCTTTTAAGG
>NC_068985.1:79713789-79721038 GCF_001194135.2 Octopus bimaculoides
AGATTAAGAAAGATTTAGAAAGATTTGAAAGTCAATCGCTCACGCATTTATTACACTGTGTAACAAACTTCTATTTTATTTATTTATTTATTTATTGTTTGGTCAGTAAGTGTGTTTTTCCTATTTGCTTCTATCTAGAAATCAAAAGAAATTACTAATATTCCCTTCAATCTTCGCTTTTGTGACCTAGACATCAATGTTTTGAAACTGACCTATTTTCCATTACGTTTCGGACAGAATATTTGCTATAACGATATTTCTGCTTCAGCAACTTAGCGCTGAGTTGCTAAAGCAGAGATCGTTATAGCAAATATTCTGCTCAATATGACAGACTTGCTTGTTAGTTGCTTCACTTTAATCACATGAGTATGTCTCTTAGTGGCTGACAATATATGCATCTCTGATCACGAGCAGGGGTAGTGGAGAAGCATCATAACCATGTTTTGGTATGGATTTTGGTGGGGTTTGAATAAATGTAACAAAAGCAATGTTTGAAAGAAATATAAACCATTTCAAGGCGGCGAGCTGGCAGAAACGTTAGCACGCCGGGCGAAATGCTCAGCGGTATTTCGTCTGCCGTTACGTTCTGAGTTCAAATTCCGCTAAGGTCGATTTTGCCTTTCATTTTTTCGCGGTCGATAAATTAAGTGCCAGTTACACACTGGGGTCGATGTAATCGACTTAATCCCTTTGTCTGTCCTTGTTTGTCCCCGCTATGTTTAGCCCCTTGTGGGCAATAAAGAAAAAAGAAATATGAGCCATTTTTCATATTTCCTAGATGTAAGCAAATAGGACATAACAGTTGCTTCTCAAGGACAAAATTTGTGTTACACAGCGTAATTAATCTTGGAGTGAAAATTAACAACTTGCCTATAAGTTAAGGTTTTTAAATTACTATAGATCTTTTTTCAGTGTGAATATAATTACGTTCAAGTAACTCGTTTTTAAAGAACTGCACTAAAGAGTTCAATAATAATACTTCCTCATTCTGGCACAAAACAGCAATTTTGTGGGGTGGGGGGAGCGAGTCGATTACATCAATCACAGTGCTCATCTGGTACATATTTTATCGAACCCGAAAGGTTTATAGGCAAAGTTGGCCTCGGCGGAATTTGATCTCAGAATGTAAAGAGCCGGAAGAAATGCCACTAAGCATTTTGTCCGACGTGCTAACGATTCTACCAGTTTGCCACCTTAAATTATAATAATAAAGTCGCCCTCAGCAGAATTTCAACTCAGAATGTGCAGAGCCGGGAGAAATGCTGCTAAGAATTCACTCTAACACGCTAACGATTCTGCCAGCTCGCCGCCTTAACGCATGTAATAATGATACCAATGTGTCTATATTCAATAAAGTGTTGTTAATTTATTATTAAACTGTCATTACTTCTATAGAGTATGGTATACATTATCCTTCTCTTTAGATCAGAATTACGCTGAAACCGCCATATACAAAACATGCAAATAATGTACATTATTCAAATGCTTTGCTAACTATTATTTTCATTGAGACCCAACAGACATAAACGCTTTTCTTATGAATTCATTAGTGTACTATCATAAAACAGAACAGATAACACACATATTACAATATGTGCTCTGAGCGGTTGATAGACATCAGTGGTATTCTGGTCAATGCTTCCAGTCAGTTTATCCGCTTTTTGGGAAAATTCCTGGGATTGCACTACTGGTGTGGCTTTTACAAGCAGTCTATACGTTAATGTTGATTTTGAATTTGATGAAAACTAAAGTGCCAATGAGTCTTTTAGAGTGTTGAACTTGGCTGAGGAAACCCACATCCTCTGGATTGATTATCGTAGATAATTACAGGGAGGTTTCACCTATACTCTAATTTTAAAACGCCTCTTGCTTTATTTCCTCTTCTCTGGCAAGTAGCTTATTCTCTGCATTATTTTCACAAGGAAAGCATTGGTGCATCACGCAAGGGATCCCCTTCTCGCACGTTCTAGTTGCTTTCACTTTGAGTAAGTTCTTCCTCTTTTCCTTTTTTGGGAGCCTTCTTTTTCTTTACCTGTCTTTTGTATTGAGTTCAACAGCCTGTCATCTCAGATCACTCACAATGCTTTCGTCATTTTCGCAAGCCGATAAGATGGCTCTCTTGGTTGTGATCAGGTGATGGGCTGTCTGGTCGTCGACTTTGGTCTCTAAGTGCGAGGCTAGTACTTCCACCGCCCTCAGTGCTGCAACATGTGACGCGACTCTAGGGGTGTTGTTGGAAACTCCTATTTTTCACCGCTCGCCCTTTCTCTCAATTTCTAGTTTCCTAGGGTGGAAGCCCTCGAATACATTTTACTACTATATGTGAAGCAAAAGAACTTTCAATTCCGTAACTCTAATTTTGCCATTTTTGCTTCTACAATCCGCAATGGGGCACAGCTCCTGAGTGCTTTGCAATTTTCGAGTTCATTAGAACGTTTAAGTTCATACTGAGTTCAATATCATTGCCAATGTCCTTGAGTGATTGCCAACCTTGAATTATGGCATGAGCCTATGGAAGCCTCACTATCTCTGATTGTCGCCCCTGTTTATACATTTAGTAGACACTACCATATGATTTTCCTTGATAGCTTGACAGTGCGCTGATCTATATATCAATTAAGGCTTCCTTTAGTTAATCCTTTGCGTGTACACTGAAAGATCCCCACTTGTCTTCGAGAGGTAGATATATGTCAATTTTCCCGTTGTTATTCTTATATGGATTTCTAAGGCAAGGAGATCAACTCAGTTGTGAACGCTGCTTTCTACTGAATCTTATCAATGTCAAGAAATTTTCTTGAGCAAGCAATATTTATAAAGCTGCTCATGAATTCGTTAATATTTAAGTGCAGTAAAAATTTGTGAATGTGTGAGTTGTTATTGTTTGGTTTTTGCTACGAATATTTAATTCAATATCGTCAACATTTTTTGTCTCTTATTAATCAATCTTTGCTCTTTGTGTATCGGTTTTTTTTTTCTGTTCTGTTTTTCTTTTCTTTCGAAATATCTACTAATATTTTGTTCAAAATTTTTTAAGGCTGACAGAGCCGTACTTATTTATATTGATACTACGACTATTGCAGCAAATATCGATGTCTTCCAGGTATTCCAATAAAAATAATCGTACCGCTAATAAAAAAAGAACTAGTGTTTTATAATATCTTTTGTGTTCAAACAAGACCAATATATATATAAAACAATAAGTGACAAGCTTCTCGCCTATCTCTAGTATAATTCCGTAATTCCGTGTGACACTACACAGAAATAATCAACCAATTTTTGAAAATATATCAACAAAGTATAATCTAAAACAAGGACTCGCTTGAAAACGACTTTCCAGGACAAAAAGCATCAAATTTTGATAGAAGGCCAGCACGTTTAAGCAGAAGATGTTTGAAATCCCAACGATTCCAGTATTCAATTGCTACTTATTTTATCGGCTCCAAAAAGATGAAAAGCAAAGTTGACCTCGGTGACACCTGAACGCAGAACGTAAAGTACCGGACCGGAAGAAATACCGCAGTAGCGATTCTGCTATTTCGCGTCCTTAATTACGATTGTTCCTTTTATTGCCACATGAGCCAATTCAGCAATACAAAATAGCGGGTTTCAAAGGTTTTACAAACGTATTTAAGAGCATACAGTCATGTGATATAAAAGTGAGAAGTGAACAAGAGATTTTTTACAATGTACGATGTATTAATATCTGGAATTACACAAAATAATCAAGCGAATGTAAGTAAATATTTATTTAATTATTTATAGACGTATACTCTTACTCTTTTAATCTTTTACTTGTTTCAGTAATTTGACTGCGGCCATGCTGGAGCACCGCCTTTAGTCGAGCAAATCGGCCCCAGGACTTATTCTTTGTAAGCCTAGTACTTATTCTATCGGTCTCTTTTGCCGAACCGCTAAGTGACGGGGACAAAAACACACCAGCATCGGTTGACAAGGAATGCTAGGGGGACAAACACAGATACACAAACACACACATACATATATATATATATACATATATACAACGGGCTTCTTTCAGTTTCCGTCTACCAAATCTACTCACAAAGCTTTGGTCGGCCCGAGGTTATAGTAGAAGACAATTGCCCAAGGTGCCACGCAGTGGGACTGAACCCGGAACCATGTGGTTGGTAAGCAAGCTAAGAGTTAAAATTATAAGAAAAAACAAACAAATAAGGGCAATCCACACACAAGGCAATCCATGACCTGGATCACATTAAACATCCAGATTCATACATTTCTAATTCAGTTTCTGACGAACGTCGATCTTGCTTGTTGAAGTGAGTGAGGAAGTGCCCGCATCCCCCTCGTTATTAAGGTACCAAGTACAGTATAGCCACCCATTACTCGAGAGCAAACATGGGTCGTTAGTCGGTTATATCGATGTCAGTTTTTGTTGTAATGATAGACATTAACACCCCTGTGTCATTAAAACGGGAATTCGTCCAACTCTTATAAAGGGCAACGTGTCTCGTTTGAGAAGAGAAGGCGTTGGAGTCCCGCATGTTGGTAGTCGGAAGTCACGTCTGTGAATACATTGCCTTACCCTGCTTCGTTAAAATCATTTATCCGCAACTAAGGATATAAAAGTTTCTAAGATCTACGTATCCTATCGAACCCTCCAAAGGATAGAAAGCAAGCAAACTCTACTTTGGTACCATTCGAACTCGTTAAACATGTGACTAGTGTTGTTTATACAATAATTGATCAACAGATGCATGTAACTGACACTTACTTTATCTCAGATATATAAAAAGTAAAGTAAACCTTTGCCGGATTTGAACTCAAAACGTTAGAGGCATCACTAAATATTTACGTTCGTGATATGGTCAATGGTTTCATCCACTCTATTGCAGATGCAGCACAGCGGAGACACTTTCATATTCCTCAGGCTGACCCTCCATTTCTGCGCTACTAGTATAGTCCTCTCGGTTTCTTTTTTTATGATTCCCTTCATCAGCCAATCCCACCTTTTTTTTTCCAGCAACTTCTGTTGTGGCAACATGGAATTGATTGTATTGTCCATTCTTGTGTAATTCTTCTTCATATCTTTTTTGCACTTTTTCTTTTGTTTTCCCTTTTTTTTTCTCTGATATCAATAATCCCTCGTTCCTAACTGTCACTAGCAAGGTTTCCTTACTTTGGGCTAGGTATCCCATTAAACTCTCAATTACGATACGCACCCAGTCTTCCACACTTATCAGTCCCCTTCCTCTGTTTGCTGCTCTCTTTATGTATAGACGATCAGTGTCTGCACGTGGATGAGGGGCTTCCTGTCCATCTCCATTAGCTCCTCCTCTGTCCACTTCAAGATTCCAGTGCGATAGCGAACTACTGCCACTGCGCGCGAGTTCATTGCCGAAACTATGTTTCTGGCAATCAGCTTTGAAGCCAATATTTTTCTCACTCGCCGCAGGTACTCTCTTTTTGTCTTTTCCTTCATGTCGTGGTGCTTGATTCCATCTGCCTCAAGTATTCCCAGGTATTTATAACTGGACCGAGGTTGAATTGCCTTCATCATTTCACCATTTGGCAACCATATGCCTTCTGTCCCGGCTATTATTATTATTGTTATTATTATTATTATTATTATTATTATTATTATTATTATTATTATTATTATTATTATTATTATTATTATTATCATTATTGTTACATGTTTGACTTTTGTTTTGTATTTGTACAAGTTGATTCCAATTCTCACCCAGAGACCTCAAGAAAGTAATTTGATTATGAAATGATAGTATGGTTTTAAGATGACAATAAAAGGTGCTTGCTATTATGTACATTTAAAAATATTTTGACACTGCTTAAAGGTTAAAATGTTTTGGCGATTACATAGATAATATTTTATGTAGGTTATGAGCAGTTCTCATGAGCACGATCTTTTGAATTTCTTCCATTTTTGGATTTCCTAGTATCTGAGATACTAGGATAACCTCTTTTGCTCTAATTCCTAGGGCACCTATGACAACAGTTATTGTTTAGTCTTGAGGTTCCACATTTTGTCAATTTCTTTTTCAAGATCTTTCCACTTGCTCAGTTTTTGATAGGACTTGACAGATACATTTATGTCGATTCGGACAGTCATATCGATGAGGAGGTATGATTTTTGTTTGAAATCCTTCAATATGTCTTGCCTCTATTATAATTATAATTATTTATCATTATTATTATTATTATTATTATTATTGTTATTATTATTATTATTATTATTATTATTATTATTATTATTATTATTATTTCCCGATTGATTTGCCTTTTATTTCATCAGCCGACCGGGTCTCAACCAGAAACCTAAGGTGTGTATATATTAGATGGAGAGAAACTTCCTGAGAATGCGGGCAGTTGATGTCAACACAATTTTTGGAGTCTCATAGATTGTTGGTTTCCCAAGATTTGGTCAAAAAATTTGTCAGTACCTTTCTTGATCATTCCCAGGGCACCAGCAACAACAGGAATGATTTTGGTTTTTAATTGCCACGTCTTAGACATCTCAATCTCATGGTCCTTATATTTCGACAGTTTTTCAAATCCCTTTGCTGTGATGTTTCTATCAGTAAGTACTGTCATGTCAATTAACAGGCAGGTTTTTTGTCTTAGGTCTTTGATAACGATGTTTGGTCTGTAATCATTTATTTGTCTGTATGTATGTATTCCACAATCCCATAGGATGGTAACATTCTCTCCCTCAGTGTCTGGCTCTGGATGGTGTTAATTCCAGTTCTTAGAGTGCGGGATATCATAGTGATGGCGTATACTACAGTACAAGTATTGGCCAACTCGATCATTCCTGGTTTTATATTCCATAAGGGCAAAGACTGCAACCGGCAACAATGTGGTCAACACTCTCAAGTTTGTCATTTCAGAGTCTACACTTTGTGTCCACCTCATTGTGCGTGACATTAACTTGATAGTTCCGAATGATGAGACTCTGATCTTGTGTCGCTAGGACAATTCCTTCTGTTTCGGCTTTGAAACCAACACTCTGCAGTCACTGAGGGCTTCTTCTCCTATCTACATCAACTTCTCCAGATCATTTGGGGTATTGCCCAGGCAATGAGTTTTCTTGCCACAGGCGCAGGAGTGGCTGTGTGGTAAGTAGCTTGCTTACCAACCACATGGTTCCGGGTTCAGTCCCACTGCGTGGCACCTTGGGCAAGTGTCTTCTACTATAGCCTCGGGCCGACCAAAGCCTTGTGAGTGAATTTGGTAGACGGAAACTGAAAGAAGC
>NC_068985.1:79722125-79726076 GCF_001194135.2 Octopus bimaculoides
TTGTGTGTCTGTGTTTGTTCCCCCATCATCGCTTGACAACCGATGCTGGTGTTTACGTCCCCGTAACTTAGCGGTTCGGCAAAAAGAGACCGATAGAATAAGTACTAGGCTTCCAAAGAATAAGTCCTGGGGTCGATTTGCTCGACTAAAGGCGGTGCTCCAGCATGGCCGCAGTCAAATGACTGAAACAAGTAAAAGAGTAAAGGAGTTTCGATTTTTCCTTCGAGCTTTCTTGTGTGGCTTTTGTTTTACACTTTCTTGCTGCCTTAGTGGGTGGTGTGTCCTCTTTATCATCATGATCAGGGAGCTCAAATTCTCGCCTATATTTATATGCCTCCTTTAAGATTGAGAGTAGTTTCTTACTCTGTTCGTGTTGCCTTATCATCCAGTCGGTGTTACTTTGGATGTACACTTAGAATCCTATCATGATTGTCTTATAGGACGTTTCAAGCTGGATTAAGCCTCTGCAGCCTTCCTTTCGTGGAAGATAGAACCTGTGGACGTCTGACTTTGAGTGATGCATCCTGTTTAGTGTTAGCAGTTTCCTGGTCTTCATGTTCATACACTGGAGATCACTCAGATTCCATTTGATGACATTAAGGCTATACTGGATAACTGATACTGCTACGGAGTTTATAGAAGCAAATCTTTTCTGAGAGTTCAGCTCAGTATTCAGGACTATTCTGATATGTTATTATTATTATTATTATTATTATTATTATTATTATTATTATTGTTGTTGTTGTTGTTGTTGATGTTGTTGTTGTTGTTGTTGTTGTTAAGGCAGCGAGCTGGCACTCCGGACAAAATGCTTAACGGCATACCGTCTGTCTTTACGTTCTGAGTTGAAATTGTGTAGAGGTTGACTTTGTCTTTCATCATTTTGGGGTCGATAAGTTAAGTACCAGTTGAATACTGGAGTCAATGTAATCGACTTAACCTCTCCCCTAAGATTTCGGGCCTTGTGCCTATAGTAGGAATGACTTTTATTATTGTTGTTGTTAAGGCGGTGAACTGGCAGAATCGTTAGCACGCCGGGCAAAATGCTTTGTGGCATTTCTTTCGTCTTTACGTTCTGAGTTCAAATTCCACCCCTTCTCCAAAATTTCAGGCATTGTGTCCATAGTAGAAAGGATTATTATTATCATTATTAAGGCGGCGAACTGGCGGAGCAAAATGTTTGACGTCATTTCGTTCGTCGTTACGTTCTGAGTTCAAAATACGCGGAGGTCGATTTTGCGTTTTATCCGTTTTGGGGTCGTTAAAATAAATACCAGTTGAGCACTGTGTCAAAATTTGAAACCATTATTATTACCATTATTACTAAGCCGGCGAGCGGGTATAGCAAAATGTTTAGCGGCATTTCGAAAGAATGCCGAGTAAAAATGCTTAGCGACATTTCGTCCGTCTTTACGATCTGAATTCAAAGTCCGCCGAGGTCGATTTCCTCCTTTATCATTTCGGAGTCTAGAAAATAAGCATTAGTCGAACTGTGGGGTCGATATAATCCCCTAGCCTCCTCCCCCAAGAATTTCAGACTTTGCACCTTTAAGAGAAAAAATTATTATTACAGTCATGTCAGTTTATGTTTTCCGACTACGCATGGTGTTGAATTAGCTCTAACAATGTCTATGGTTTTTAGGTTTAGACCGGCTACAGCTATATATGTTTGGGGTTAGTTATTTTTATAGGGTTAAGGATATTAGTGTAAAATTCATTGGGGAATATTGTTGAGAGAGTATAAAATAAACAATATTCTGTGCGTTGCTTATTGACTGGATATGTTCAATGTTACGCACCAGCTTTTTTTAATGATGCGCAAATGTCACAAATGTCGTTATGACATCTCTTCTAACTTTCTATCTCTCATTCATTCTTTATTTATTTCATCTCTCACTCCCTCTCTCTCTCTCTCTCTCCACACCTCCCTCTGTCCCTTTTCTTTCGTTCTTTCTTTTCTTTTCTGTTTCCCACCTCCTTTTCACTTTCTCTGCAGTAATTTCCTTATTTCACGTACGCAAACACATGCACATGCACACATACACGTATACACACATACATAGACGGCTTTGAAAACACATACATAATGTACATCCACATATATGCACACACACACACGCATACACACACACACACACTAACACACATACACGCGCGCACACTGACACACACACACACACACACACACACGCACACACACATACACGCACACACACATACACGCGCGCACACTGAAACACACACACACACGCACACACGCATAAATACACGGATTCACACGTGCAAACAATTCCGTAACACGCAAAACACAGATATGCGCGCGCGTACGACGGACGCAAACACACACACACACACACACAAAACGCGCATACATACATGCATATTCAGCATAATTATACACACCAAATATACAAAAATACACATGCATATTTGCACGAACACACGCAGAGACAATCCTACTCACAGATGTACATTCTCACTTTTTCTCTGTGTGCCTGTCTGCTTTCCCGCCCCTCCCAATTCACATCCAAACATTCACACAAACACGTGCACACACACACACACACACATACTCTCACGCACACAGACACATATACGCACACACGTATATGTTCGTACATTTATATATGTTGAAGCATGCATTCGACACTTTCTCTACAACTCACTGTCTATCATCCTCTATTTCTCTGCTTCTCTTTTCCCCTCCCTTCTCCCCACGAGAACTCGTGCGCGCATATATACGCTATACGCAGCTACACAGGCCAATACAGATATCATATATATATATATATATATACATACACATACATTATGCATAAATACATACATACATACATACACACTAGCATATATCAGGCGTCCATACATTACACACATACATGTATATATACACATACATACATTACACACATTAATGGACACACACATACACACGCATGTAAGTCATATTTTTATTTATTTCTGTCTGTCTGTGTCTATTTGTGTCTGTCTGTGTCTATTTGTGTCCGTCTGTCTATCTGTGTCTGCCTGTCTGTGTAAGTCTGTCTGTCTAACTGTCTACCTGTCTGTCTACCCCTTTGTTTTCGATTATCTGTCTCGCGATATTTACGTTGCCTGTCTCGTCATTCTTCTTTGCTAATGTTCTTTTATGGGGGCGATAGTGGTGGTGATTGTGTGTGTGTGTGTGTGTGTGTGTGTGTGTGTGTGTGTGTGTGTGTGTGTGTGTGTGTGTGTGTTTGTATGTTTGTGTGTGTATGTGTGTGTTACATGATTCGCTTCTGTAATTTTCTTTAAATGGCTTCAGCCATTTGACAGCGGCGATGCTGGTAAACATCTTAAAATTTACTTATGTATTTTTATGTATTTATTCATTCCCTTCCTCTCCAGCCTTCTTGAATTGTTAATACGTCACATTGATCTGTAATTGAATTTGTAGCATATGGTCTTCCTGAATGTAACGTTAGTCCGGTCTTGTAGGTTGGAGTTTGTCCTACTTTTTCTTGAATGTTATGATAGAGATCTCTTTTGTATTTCTGGTATGTTGAACACTCGAAGGCCTCTAAATATCAGAGTGTCGCTTGCGATTGAGAAGGAGGAGGAGGTATATGCATAAACTGGTAGTATCTACATGTTCGTACACTGAAGTTTTATTTTTATTGCAGAAATGTGGGACAAGACCTTCCAACATCTTCCACATAAATAACAACGTGTGTGTGCGTGTGAGCGTGTGTGCTTCAAATGTGGAAAGGAAAACAAAAGGCACAGACAGGTGAGAGAACAACAAACAAGTTGTGTTAGTTTGACGGTCAGGAAGACTATAAAAGTTTTCAACGTTTCGAGCCTACGCTCTTCGACAGAAAGGAATGAGGTAAGAAAACTGAGGGAGAAAAAAATACCATGTTTGGATTAACAGTTTCACATGTTGAATATATATATATATATACATATATA
>NC_068985.1:79726446-79728543 GCF_001194135.2 Octopus bimaculoides
CATCGCTTGACAACCGATGCTGGTGTGTTTACGTCCCCGTCACTTAGCGGTTCGGCAAAGAGAGACCAATAGAATAAGTACTACGCTTACAAAGAATAAGTCCTGGGGTCGATTAGCTCGACTAAAGGCAGTGCCCCAGCATGGCCGCAGTCAAATGACTGAAACAAGTAAAAGAGTAAAAGAGTATATATATGTATGTATGTATGTATGTATGTATGTATGTATGTACTAGTAGTACCCATGGAAATTCCAAGCTTGTTTTGAAAATTGTGAGATGGAATTGTATATTTTTTGTGAACCATTAGAACCATGAGATGATGTAAAAGTCCATTTAAGAAGTATTAAAGGTGCAATCTCAAGAAACAATATCTCTGGAAGTTATAATATTCTTACGCCTTCTATTTTGTGAGTTGTCTGTTATTTTTCACTTTGTGTTAAGTAAATAGTTTAAACTATGGAACAAAATCAAAGACATTATCTATAATATTATTCTGCTTCACTACGTTGGTAAAGTTTTAACAAATCTTAGCACGGTTATTTGAAACAAACTATAGAAGCACCTTACCCTAATGCTTATCACTTTTTCTCTTGTTAGTTTTACATTGTCTGTTGTTGGCCATACTTCATGAGTTTCGAATGAGCAGACGACAGTTAATTCACTAAAGCGCATGCGTTAACTGATGGGTGATATAAAAATTAAAAAGAAAACATAAAAGACTATAATTTTTCGATATTCTCTTCAGTAAACACATTCTCTCTCTCTCTCTTTTCTCTCACGCATCCTCCTTATTCTCTCTCTCCCCTTCTTTTACTTTTTTTAACTATACCACATCTTCTCAGTGTTAAATATTCTCTTTCCATACCCTGTCTTTTTCCTCTCTCTTACACTTTACCACCTCCATCAGCTATTTAACCACATGCCGACCACCTTTCGCTCTCTCTCTTCTTTCCCCTCTCTCTCCTCTCCTCATTCTCTCTCTTCTCCTCTCCCTTCAAATAACACATTTTCCTTTAGCGTATTAATATAGAGATACGTATAAGGTGGCGAGCTGGAAGAATCGTTAACACGCCGGGCAAAATGCATAGCGGCATTTCGTCTCTCTACATTCTGAGTTCAAATTCCGTTGCTGTCGACTTTGTCTTTCATCCTATCGGGGTTAATAAAATATGCACTAGCTGAGTGCTGAATTCACTATAATCGACTTATGAAGTATATATATTCTCTTGCGGAGAACTGGCATATCAAAACTTTAATAAACTATATACATATATGTATGTATGTTTGTATGTATGCATGTATGTATGCATGTATGTATGCATGTATGTATGTATGTATGTATGTATGTATGCATTTGTAAATAGTAAGGGATTACCCCTAAACGATTACCGGCCTGCACTCAGGTATTCAAAATATATTATTCAACAGTTAACATATAAATCCAATATAGTTCTTATAAGGAATTAGAGGAATATTCTGTTGGATAATTCTGAATATATTTCCTTAACCAAATAGGTTTCCTGGAGTATAACAATTAACAATATTAATAATAAGGTTTACTACGAAGTTGCATAGCATCGCCTTTAATTCTTTAATTTATATACCGCCTTACATAAACCAACACATGTTGCAATTGCACCGATTAGTAACCGTTGCAATTGCATCCCTACCATAAATCCGGTGCAGTTTCTTCAGGGTCTTTACTTGCTATCCTTCGATTTGGCCGTTTAAAGATTTTCTTTCATTTACTCTGCGTTGTATGATGTAGAGTTGTCCGTTAAGTCAGACACGAACAATCTCCATTTCAAGTTCTTATTGGATAATCATTTTTAGTCCATTATTTCAAAAACTACATCATACAACGCAGAGTAGATGAAAGAATATCTTTAAACGGCCAAATCGAAGGATATCAAGTGAAGACCCTGAAGAAACTGCACTGGATTTATAGTGGGATTGCAATTGAAACGGTTACTAATCGGTGCAATTGAAACATGTATTGGTCTATGTAAGGTGGTATATAAATTAAAGAATTAAAAGTAGTGCTATACAACTTCGTAGTAATCTTTATTATTAATATTGTTAATATATATATATATATA
>NC_068985.1:79729199-79729535 GCF_001194135.2 Octopus bimaculoides
ACACACACACACACACACACACACACACACACACACACACACACACACACACACACACATACCTATATACGACGGTGGTGCAATAAGTGCAGTCAGTGTACCCATGTGTGACCTAGATGACTTGTGTATTCAATCAGCCACTTGTGAATGTATGCATAACGGGTGTTTACATTAGTGTTTACTTTAGTGAGTACGTATTTGTCGTTATACATTGTTTGTAGACGACAGCGCTATCGCCGACCCGATCTCAGTGCTTTCACTATTTAAATACCCGATTCTCTCGAATCCAGGAAATTGTGTGTGTGTGTGTGTGTGTGTGTGTGTGTGTGTGTGTGT
>NC_068985.1:79729624-79732172 GCF_001194135.2 Octopus bimaculoides
GTATATATATATATATATATATATATATATATATATATATATCTTTTATATTTAATATTTTAGTTATTTCAGTCACAAAATGCGGTCATGTTAGGGAACCACTTTGACATCTGAAATACAGATATCTTAAAAGAAAAATACAGTATGAAAAAAACTTTTCTTTGTAATATTAATTTCTAGAAACAAGATAATCATTCAACTACGGTTGTAGTTGGATAATATTCTTAAGGTCGCAATTTATTCACACGTAACATCTTTCAGAGCTTGTCGCTAATTCTGTTCTTAACCAAATGGAAAACCGTTAACATTTTTGAAGTGGACTGGTCCCTAGCTACATTTTGGCATAAAATAATTGAGATTTGGTCCAGTAGATAAACGTTTGCATCAAAATGTGTAGCAACGTTATAGGAGAGTAAATAACGTTACCAATCAAAGTTTAGATCTAAATGACTTTTTTTATATTTTAAAAGCAAAATATATTTATCTAACTTTCAATGATAGAAGAAAGCTTGAAGAATTCCATAGTTTTGGTCCCATGCAACAAAAATTTGTATCAAAAAGGTTGTGAGGTAAAATATCATGTAAAAAAATATAAGGCAATAAATTGGATTTAAGTATAATTAACTTTTTTTTTTATTTTAAAAACAAACTATATTTTAATTAAGCTTAAATGATAGAGCTTAATTCAAGGAATTTCATGGTATCAATCTAATGCAATGAAGTTTTAAAAGAAAAAAAGCTATGAGTGTTTGTTTCTCAAATGTGAGGGTGATAATATAGTTCTATACTTTTTTATGAATATAATACTAGGAGACTTTTAATATATGTCACCGGCATCATTGAGGTAAGGAAAAGTCATATAGTTTCCTCAAATAACACTCGCATCCTGTACATACATACATACATACATACATACATACATACTTACATATATATATCCTCTATTACTACTACGTATCTCTTTTTTCCCCCTCGTATTTCCTCTCTTTCTCTTTTCCTCTCGTTGCTCACCTATTCTTCTACTTCCTCCCTTTGTTTCTCCCTCTACCACTCTCTCTCTTCTCTTTACACCGGCATGGTCACATGCTTCCGGTCAATAATCCTTTCCTTCCTTGGCTTTCGCCGAGCAAACGGACGAACAACTTCGTCCCTTTCAAGTTCGTGCTTCATAGCGTTCACACACACATAATCTTTCTCGTCTGGCCGTAAAGCCTTTTCTGTTTGTTTTCCTGTCTTGTTTTTTGTCCGCCACCACATTCCTCCATGGCTAGATTTAATTTGCGTATACAAATTTAATCTGCGGTCCATGGGACGAGCCGTTTTAACGATGCGTCCTGCCCGAAGCTCGTCGAAACGCCGGTGTTAAAACGTGGGTAGCTGATGAAGTAGAATGTTCTCTATGTGGCTCGTGTGTTTTCTCGTCTACGTTTGTTTGCAATGTCCTGTACCCAGATATGCACCTATACATACAGGTGTCGGTATGCACATACCTGTACGTATATATGCATATACTCATTTACTATTTGTTTTATATATATATATATATATATATATATTTCAGTAGTGGATCTCGAAACGCACATAAACGTATAGGATGACCCAAAAGACACTGAGGGGTTGCAATCTTTGATAACTCTTTTATGTTTTGACCTTTTTTCTTCTTTTCAAGGACTTTACGGAGTAGGTTCTGGAAATTAATTATGGAAAAATATGCCACCGCACAACGCACCTAGGTGATGAAATTGCTCTATCAAAATCAGGAGTCGATTATTCAAACCCAGAGAGCGCCAAAGAGAATTGCACTCCATAAAGTGTACACTATTTCTTTGAGGATAATTATGGAAATGCTGTCACTGTGATTGGTAAGCGGTACAGATCCATGATAGAAAATAGGCCCGATATGTGGCTCCTGCAAGATGGGGCAACTGCTCATACTGCAAGAGAGGCAATACAGTTGCTGAGGCAATACAGTTGCTGAAGCAATATTTTAGAGAAAGAATCATCTGTTGCTACTGCGATGTCAACTGGCCATCGCGTTCCCCAGACTTGACCACTCCTAACTTGTGGGGATACCTCAAAGAGAAGGTTTATGCCAGCAAACTAGAAACCCTGGAGCAATTGAAAGAGAATATCACAAGAGAAATCAGGGAACTGGACCCTGAAACCCTTACAGCTGTTCTGGAACATATTTTGGAAATAGCACGGATGTGTGAAGCTGAAAATGGACGCCATTTATAGAGTGTCATTTTTCATACGTAATACAGAAGTATGATGGAAAAGGACTAATGCAAATTATTTTCCATTATCTCCTCTATATTGAATTGAAATTTCATATACTTATTTGTAAAAATAAGGGAGTTATTAGAAATTAAAACTCCTCAATGACTTTTGGATCACCCTGTATAAATAATAGGACGTAAATTTTCCATCCAATATTTGCAAGATATTATTTATAGCTTTGTGCGTGCTTTGAGATCGCCAATTCGAAAGAAAAAAACAAGAATTATTTCACGTTGTCGTGAAAGTTCTTAAAAGTGAACAATACCTA
>NC_068985.1:79733323-79734547 GCF_001194135.2 Octopus bimaculoides
AGATTGGGATAGTGAAATTTCCATTCACTTAACCATGAAACGATTCGTATCCAATTAACTAAAGGCTTGGTTTGTTTACGCTTTTCCCTCCGGTTTTTTGTTTTATGTGTGCCATAAATATCGCCATCCACTTTAGAGAAAATTTGTAGTTTGGAATCAGTAGTTCTTTGACTGCTATTTCTAAATTTTCAGTATGTTGGAGAAGCAACTCAATTGCTAATCCCTGTATATTTATAATGATAAATAGTCTTACCGATAAAGGTTTTTTTCATACTGAACTACTTGGAAGAATTGTTAATTATTAATTCTATTATTAATTGACGATTCTCTGCCCTTATTCTTGTATATTTTATATAATATATATATTTACATTACGTCATCAAGTATGAAATTTGTAGTAAGGTATATGGTAAACTTTGACAGTTGCTCATTTTGCGCTGTTATTATAATTTGACAATCTTTATTTTTTGTTAGAAAGCTGACACATCTAGTTCTTTATTCTAATTCCTTTTGCGCTTTATAAAGTATCTATAAATCGTTTTTTTTTTGTTTGTTTTTTTTTTTTGCTATTTTTGTTTAGAGATGTATAAGTCTATCAAATTCGTAGTTTTGAAATTTGAGTTCCTTGTTGGAAATACAGCATCACAGACAGCACGGAATATTAATCAAATTGGTTTCAAAATTTCGTTCTAGTAACTTTGACCTCACAAATGAGCAACGCGGTCGACCAGAAACAAAGGTGGATAATGACGACTTGAAAGCCACCCTCGAGTCAGATCCATCGCAAAGTGTCCGTGAATTATCGCTGTTGTTTTGGTGTTAGCAAGCAAACAATATTGACTCATCTAGTTCAAATCGGTTAAGTGAAAAAGTTGGATAAGTGGGTTCCATATGAACTCAATGAAATCAGAAACAGCAACGTTTGGAAGCCTGCATTATGCTACTTTCTCGTCACAAAAAATGAATAATTTTTAAATCGAATTGTAACATGTGATGAGAAATGGATCTAATGCAACAACCGTAAACGTTCAGCGCAATGTTTGGACAAAGACGAGCCATCAAAACAGTCCAAAAGCAAAATTCATCATATGAAGCTGATGGTGTGTGTTTTTTGGTCTGGGGCAGGTGTGATCCATTATGATTTCATTAAACCTGGCTCATCATTCATGGCCGAAGTATACTGCAGCCAACTGGACCAAATGATACAGAAACTTACCAAAAAAA
>NC_068985.1:79735887-79737313 GCF_001194135.2 Octopus bimaculoides
TATATAGTTCAAAAACACAATAACAAAAAAACAAAAAAACAACAAAGTGAGGACGTGATATGGATAGTATTATTGGACGCTCAGGAAAGGAAAGAGAGAGTGTATGACGTTTCGGGCGTAGCCCTTCGTCGGAAAGATGGAAAGTTCGGAGAATGGAAGAACGGAGAAAGAGGAAAATGGTACCGATGCCCACGAGGTTAGTGTGTGTGTGTGTGTGTGTGTGTGTGTGTGTGTGTGTATGTATGTATGTATGTATGTATGTATATATATATGTGTGTGTATACAGGGTAGTCGCTAGAAAAGCGGAAAATTCGTGAAATGTCCATTTATATTTTTACAAGATCTATTTGAGGTAAACAATAAGCATCAAAGTTTCTGCTTTTCTGGCGACCCCTAATATATACTAGTTTCTTTTTCTTCTTTTACTTGTTTCAGCGTTTGGACTACGGTCATGCTGGATTACTTCCTTGGAGTGTTTTACTCGAACAAATCGAATTCAGTATTTATTCGTAAGTCTGAGACATAAGTAGAAAACATAAAAATAAAGACTTGGGTCTATTGGTCTCAAGGGGACAAACACAGACACAAAGACGCACGCGCGCACGCACGCATGCACGCACACACGCACACAGACGCACAAGGACATACGCATATGGCACACACATATACATACACAGGGAGACAAGTCACGTCTAACATGTTTTCCTTTCCAACTATGTTGTCTTTAACTCTATCCCGGACACGAGCAGGCTTAGACACACACACACACACACACACACACACACACACACACATACATGCACATGTATACACATTCACATACACATAAACACACACACACACACGCACACACACACACACACACAGACACACACACACACACGCACTGTACACAGAGACATAATCAATATTGCTTCACTTTCACCTCCTACCTCCATTCGCCTCTTCCTACTCCTTTTTCTCCCTACAGTCACCTCCTCCCACACTCAAAGACTCTACCCTTGTATATAACTTCCTCTTTTCCCCCTTTTCCTTCTCGTCTCTCCTTGCTCTTCCTTTTACTTCCCTGCCAATATATATCTCCACCCCTTTTTTATTGCTATTTCTCACTCTACGATTCCTCCTACGCCTCCCACTCCTCATTACTTCTGTAACTCCCTCAATCTCAACGCCGATATCTCACTCATCTTTTCCTCTTATTTTACCACAGCTTCGGTCACCACCACCACTACTACTACTACTACTACCACCACTACCACCACCACTACTACTACTACTACTACTACTACTACTACTACTACCACTACTACTACTACTACTACTACTACTACCACCACCACTACTACTACTACTACCACTACCACTACTACTACTACTACTACTACTACTACTACTACTACTACTACTACTACTACTACTACTACTA
>NC_068985.1:79741461-79741976 GCF_001194135.2 Octopus bimaculoides
TATATATATTTGTAAGTCCTGGTATTTTTGTTATGTATTTGTCTGAATATTTTTTTATTATACCTAAGGCACCTACTATGATAGGAATTGTTTCTGTTTTTAGATTCCACATTCGAGTTATCTCTATTTCCAGGTCTTTGTATTTTGAAAGTTTTTCCATTTCTTTTAGAGAAACGTTGTCATCTGCTGGTATTGATACATCAATTAGAAAGCATTTTTTTCTTCATGATCTTTGACAACTATATCTGGTCTATTTGCCTTAATTTCTCTATCTGTGTGTATTGGCATATCCCAGAGTATGGTTGCTTTCTCGTTTTCTGTGACCTTTTCTGGCGTGTGTTTATACCATTGACCTTTTCTGGCGTGTGTTTATACCATCTTATTATACCATCTTATTATTATTACTATTATTATTTATACCATCTTATTTTTATTACTATTATTATTATTATTATTATTATTATTATTATTATTATTATTATTATTATTATTATTATTATTATTATTATTATTAT
>NC_068985.1:79742549-79743849 GCF_001194135.2 Octopus bimaculoides
TCAGTCGACAAAAAAACTGCCGAGAAGTACCTCGAGACCTTCAAGTAGATCATCGAGGACAAGGGACAGAAGCCGGAACGTACATCATGAAGGACGCAGTCAGAGCCCTAGCATTTAAGGCACAGAAGGACAGAGTGATTCTAATTACGTGTGGCAAAGCTGTTGGCTTCATGATGAAGCCAGGACTTATCTACAAGTCCGCGAACCCGAGGGCCTTCAAAAATAAGAATAAAAATCTGCTGCCTGTTCGCCGGATGTACAACCTCAAGGACTAATTACCAAAAGTCTAACTTTGAACTGGTTCCACCAATGCTTCATCACACAAGCCAAGGAATAGCTCCAAAACGTTTGCGTGGAATTCAAGACATTGCTTGTTATAGATAATGCTGGCGGTCACTCTTTGGATTTGAATCACGAGGTAGTTCAAGTCGAGTTCCTCCCTGCCAACACCACCTCCCTCATCCAGCCTACGGATCAAGGCGTGACCCGTCCTTCAAGGCACTTTACCCATAGAACTCTCTCCAACACCTTGTGGACGCAATGGATTCGGACGAGAATTTCAAGTTAAAGGAGTACTGGCATAATTTCACGATCACAACGTGCCTGTCAGTCATGCACGCTACTCTTAAGGACATGAAAAAAGAAACCTTCATTGCATGCTGGAAAAAGGTGTGACCAGAGTGTGTCCCAGGACTACGAGGGATTCTCACCTGAAGATATTCAACACGAGACTGTCATCAATGTGGTGAAACTGGCAAAGGTACTTGGTGGCGAAGGTTTTGATGACATCGCACAAGATGAGGTCAACGACCTCATCGATGCCCACTCTGAAATCCTGACAGCGAAGAGGAGGAGGAAGCGCCAGATCCAGAGGAAAATGAGATGAGCTTGGCAATCGAACGTCTGTCCGACCTTTTAAGGACAGCAAAGGAATTGCAAGGGAAGGCGAAAGCATGGGATCCCTATATGGTTCGGTCTCTCCACAAGATGTCTGCCATGCAGACACATAAAACAACTCTCCTCACCACCATGAAGAAACAACGACAGCAACTTCTCAACTTCCCACAATGTTCCTCAAGCCCACCAAGAAAGCCTTACACGAAGATAGGACATCCTCTAAAGCACTTGAAGAAAAGGTGTCACCTGAAGGGCTTTAAATTTTCTTTGCTGTGCAGTCATTACTGTCATTGTTTTCATCATTCTCGTTCGTCTTAAAGGAATATCATTCATTATTGGTAACAGTACATTTTATTTTTATTTTTATTAAATTATTATTACATAATATATATATATATATATA
>NC_068985.1:79744075-79745232 GCF_001194135.2 Octopus bimaculoides
TATATATATAAAATTCTTTACTACCCACAAGGGGCTACACACAGAGGGGACAAACAAGGACAGACAAACGGATTAAGTCGATTACGTCGACTCCAGTGCGTAACTGGTACTTATATATATATATATATTATAATTTATTATTATTACTATCAGGAAATCAATATTAGAAAATTCTTCAGAAAGATATATACGAGTGTAAAATAATTGTTATATTAAATATATAAATATATATAAATATATGTAAATATATGTAAATATGTATAATTATAAATATGAGACATATGCCCGTACATAAACTCAGATCGAGGTATACTCAGTAATACTCGCATACACGCACGCGCTGATACCCATGGTGCGTGTGTGTGTGTGTGTGTGTGTGTGTGTGTGTGTGTGTGTGTGTGTGTGTGTGCGCGCAGTGATAGGGATATACATACATGTCTATGTGCAAACATATACGCATGTTCGCATACTCATGATACATACATATAGATGAATACGGGATATTGTAAGTTGACTGATAAGGAATGAATGAGAAATGTAATTAAAAAAAAACAGATGCATGAATCTTATTGTAATTCTTATTGTATTGTGGACAATCAGTGTGGGCTAGGGTTATTGGATAGTCAGCGGTGGGTGGAATAGCGTTTGAAGGTTGCAAATAAAATAAGATAAATGAAGCCATCTGAGGATAGCCTGTCAGTACTGTGAGTCTGATATGGTAAGCTGTGGGGGAAGAGTTAAACATCAACTGGTTTATATTGGAGTTGGCTAGAGAAGAATAAAATATTAAAGTAGTAAAATATTACTGAAAGAGCATGCTTATTAGCAATAAATGAAATATTTATATATAGGCATAAATATATATATATATATATATATATATATATATATATAAAATATGAGTATATGCATATATATGTACATGTATGTACATACCTTCATCTACATGTATATATAGATGCATATCTGGGTACATGACATTGCAAAAAAACATGGACAAAATGATAAACAAGGTACAAAAAACACACAGGCCACATAGAGAACATATCCTTCATCAGCTGCCACCATTATAACACTGGCGTTTCGAAGAGTTAGGGCAGGACGCATCGTTAAAATGGCTCTTCCCACGGACACAAATTAAATTTGTTCCATGGAGG
>NC_068985.1:79745669-79746518 GCF_001194135.2 Octopus bimaculoides
TGTGTGTGTGTGTGTGGGGGGGGGGTAATATACACTCCCTTATATACCCGCATATATAAGTTAATAGAAGGTTCGAATAGAGTGGGTAACAACGTATGGAGATAAGGTGAAAAGAGTGATAACGTATGATAAAACCGTATTTAACTAAATACCTTTAATATAGAATAAGAAATCTGGTAAGGTAAGTATATAAATTTAGTTCAACTGGTGTATAATTATAATGGGCATAATATAAATCATAAGCTAGGTGGGGTGTAGAAACAGGAATTAATGGAGGAGAGTAACGTAAGAGTCAACAAATACAAAAATATATATAAATAGTATGATGATAAGTAATTATGCAAATTATATTACGTGCGCTACATGTTATTGGAAAAATATTAGATGGCTATGCAGAGGTATTTGCCTTCCTGAATTCGGAACGATCACCTTAATCTCCATACATTTGTTCTAAATAGTGTCATTAAGGTGATCTCTATTAGAATTTCATGTCTGTCTGTAATTAAAGCAATATTTAACAACCATGCCACTTATTACAATCAGGTTCTATTAGCTAGCGATTTCCGCCACCAAATAGAATTCTTATCTAACACTAGACTTAATAATTCCTTAGCACAATTAGATCCTTATTCTAGGCACCTAAAAACAATGAACTCCCAACTAGAGATAGGAACACTCAAACCAATACCACATAGCCATAGCATATAACTTACTGAACGTGCCCAACTACCTTTTCCTCACTCGTATAATCATGAACTCCCAACTAGAGATAGGAACACTCAAACCAATACCACATAGCCATAGCATATAACTTACTGAACGTGCCCAACTACCTTTTCCTCACTCGTG
>NC_068985.1:79747026-79747851 GCF_001194135.2 Octopus bimaculoides
AATGAACTCCCAACTAGAGATAGGAACACTCAAACCAATACCACATAGCCATAGCATATAACTTACTGAACGTGCCCAACTACCTTTTCCTCACTCGTGTGAAATATAATCATGAAGATATTCATTGAGAAATATATCCAGAAATATAATCCTGAAAATAAAGCGAAAGAGGTAGTGTGATGGACGAAATTGAAAGGACAGAAGACAGATATTTTCCTCTTCAGCCAAGCCCTCATCGATTTTTTCAAGTTGCACATGGAAAGCAAAGTGAGGGTGGAGAGGGAAACCTGCCAGCCACCTATTCACCTACCGATCGAGTATATGACGAATAACAATAACAATTATCAATACAATAAAACAATAAAAAAAAGTCCTCAAAAGCGAGGAGTTCTTCACAGGAGCAACCGATGAACTCCAAATATCCTGGTTAACCCGACCGCCAGATGCATATCGGTACCTCTCTTTCTCAACTCCCTCCGTTTACACGCGAATGTTCAAAGTAGGCCCATTCACACGGGCAATCCTCCCCACATCCACCCACCTTTTAACAAAAATACTGGGTGGTGGGGAAGAGCTTCCCTTTCTACCCTCACTTTCCTTTTCACGTGCAACTTGAAAAAATCAATGAGGGCTTGGCCGAAGAGGAAACTATCTGTCTTCTGTCCTTTCAATCTCGTCCATCACACTACCTCTTTCGCTATAGCCACCAGACAGAGGAAAATGGCCTTTCCTTCCCGGCCAAAAGAAGGCGATGGAGCGATCTTCACGATGGACTCGGCTGATAATAGGATCCGTCCGACAAAGCACCACAAGTCAGTAATGCAC
>NC_068985.1:79748303-79750299 GCF_001194135.2 Octopus bimaculoides
TAATACACTATAGAACTCCATAGTGAAACTTCCACTCACCACGTTGCTTGATTGGCAGAAAGCTGTGAGCGCATGCCGATACTCCAGGTGCCAGGCGCCCTTTCTTGGTCTATGCTTGATCCAGGACTGTAGCTCCGTCAATGAGACGAGCTGCGGACCACACCTGCTCACCGTTAAGAAAACGCTGGAGATGTCACAGCTTCAGTGCGTGTCTGCGCATCATTAGCCACGGCATGCCCAGTCCTCCACTCAGCGACTGTTGACAGAAGATGGACCGCCTGACAAGCGGAACACGTCCCTTCCACACAAAGTGGAAAAGCAAGCGTTCCAGCTTGATTAGGCACGAAGCAGGGCAAGGGACGATGGTCAGGCGGTAGTAGATGACGGAACAGATGGTGCTGTGCATTGCAGCAATCCAGCCTCTGAAAACGAGACCGAAGCCAGCCGTCGCGACGGCAACCTCAAAGTATTGATGGTCGACCCTGTTAAAAGCATTTGATTGATCCAAATTGATCAGAGCCCCACCCATGCCAGGTTCCTTCCCTACCCTCTCTATGATGTAGCACTTGAGTAGGAGGTTGTAGAAAAATCTGTTCGGGATAGCGCATGCCTGCGCGTCACCGACAAGCACCAATCTCTTGGTCAACACCTTGGTCAAAATCTTATAATCTGCATTCAGTAGAATTAGGGGCCTAAAATTATCTATTTGATCCCTCCTGTTCGGGTCCTTTCTCAGCAGCATCACCACACCATGGCTCACAGTACTGGGAATTCTCCCGTTCTGATCTCGTATGTACCAGGTCCGGGAAGATCATCCGTACCTCGAGATCCACACCTTTCCTAAACAACGCTGCCACTCAGCCCTGCCATCCATTCCTGGTCGACTAAGAGATGAGTAGATCTCAAAATCGTCGAAAATGGGGGCTAGTTCGTGTGTGTCGGAAATCCTGGTTTCGCTGACGGCTGTCACATCCAGGCCACGTGACCCCAGGCCACGAACATTTACACAACCCACTCTAATCAATTCCATGTCGGTCGAAAAGAGCTGCGAGAATAGAAGAAGAGCGAGGTTACTTAACCTGCCGGTGCTGTTGGTGGCCGGATGGCCTGGACTCCGGATCTGGTTGGAGTTTCTCTTGGAATCCCTTTAAAAGTCTTTTGGAGGCTATTACACTGGGAGTTCCCACGACGTATGGGAAGACCTCCCGAATGTTTCTGTACGTTGTTGGTGGGATACGCACTAACAACAGCTCTTCCGGCACTGTCAGAGGGTTGGTGTCATGTATTGCTCTCTCACTCACAATCTCATTATTTCGAACTAAGAGGGCCATGAAATCTTTATTTGCTCTCCTCACTAGCACAAAATCCAGTGTCTGAGAATTTAACAGTTCTTTCGAAACTTTTGGAGGCGAGGTGGGGTTGTGGTGGTATTAGTTGTACTGGTGGTGATAGCTTTTGTTGTGTTAATGGTTGGTGAGTTGGAGGGGTTGTTGCCCGATGTTTCTGTTGGTGTGAATCCAGATGTTTTTTCTCTTGCGCTTTCATTTTGATTGTTTTGGGCCCCTTTTGTTCCTCTTCATCTTTACTTCGTGATATGTAGGAATCAGAGTCTGTGTAATCCGTCCCCGATAAGGGGAGAGAGGGAGATAGGGAGCTGGATTGAAGAAAACCCTGGGTGGTCCCTTCGGTTGAAATGCTTGTCCATTTTGATGGTAATAGTGGTGGTGATTCTATTGGCGCTACTACTGCTGCTGCTGTTTCTGATGCTGGCTCTTTTTCTGTTGCTGTGTGTCCTTCCGCCTCAGATGCAACCACCGCTGTGGTTCTGCCTTGGGATGTTGATGTAGCATCACTCCTTTTTTAAAAATGTTCTTGTGGATGTTGTTGTTGTGGCAATGGCTCTCTTATCTCTTGTTTTTGTTTTGTGGGCAGAACACCCGTAAATGATTTAATATTCTACAAACATAGCATCTCGAACATTGCTCCCCCCCCCCCC